>NC_025993.2:3073380-3245005 GCF_000442705.2 Elaeis guineensis
GATTAAAAAATTAATTAGATTTAAATTTAATTTAATCTGATTAAATTAGATTCTTAATTGGGTTAAGATCTATTTTAATTGGGTTGATCTAATTTGGTTTGATTTGATTTGAGAAACCAAATTAAAAACAAGTCATGAGATAGAATCCTAGTAAGACTAGGATTCACCTTGCGCCACATAGGCCCCCCACGCCCTCTCTCTTATTCCACACCAAATTCTCTCTTATTTTGTATGACAAAAGCCCTCTCCCAGGTCTCTCCCACATCCACAAAAGATTTTCTCTCTTCTTTCTTACATGGAAGGTGGTTTGGATCAAATCAAAAAGGAATAAGTTTGGATTTCGAATTCTATGAGATAGAGTTTTAGAAATCCAAAACTCTTTCAAGTTTGCACCGAATTTATCCAAAATTTTTTTTAAAATTTTTATGGCTTTTAGGATATATATTGTGCACCCTTTGCTGGTGGTCCATGCACGAAAATAAGAAGGAGGCGCTCAAAAGTTGGGCACCCCTTTATCTTGCCATGTTTGGATAAGCCTTGACTAGGTATTTGACCTAGACAAGGACTCTATCATATCTCTCTCTATAAAATAAATTTCTTCATAAAATTTCATAGAAGATAGAGATTTGAGAGATCTTTGGGGCATCCAAAAATCAGAGAGAAAGACCTTTGGGTCGTGGAGATATAATAGACATAAGATAGGGTGTCTAGAGAGAAAAATAAGAAGAAGAAGAAGAAGAGGGTCTTCTTCTAGGATTGTTGTGTTCATCTTTTTTTCTTCCTCCATCTTGAGTTTTCTGAGAGTGTCTTAGATCTAAAACTCATCCTCCTACTTCTCATCTTTGAAAAAGTCCAAATCAAGAAGAAGGAGGCACCTAATCAACCATCAAAGAAGGATCAGCGCAGTACTAGCATACTGTGCTGATTTCCTGAAGCAGAACTTCTGATCGAGATTCGTGGACTCGTGTGGATGACTCCTAGAGGTCAGATGCATGTGCGGCTAGCAACATCATCCTCAAGTCCGGATCAAAAAGGTTAGAACGTCTAACTTGCAAGGTAATAGATCTGATCTATTGTTTAATACATACATTAGATGTAGTATAGAAACATGTTGATATGATCAACATGTAGTTCATACTCTATATATTTTAATTTTTGATTTAATACTATACAATAATCATGTAATAGGATCTTAGATTTTAGGAATTCTCTGATTTTAAAAAATAAATTTTGATTATTTTAGTCTTTCGCTGCTTGATCTTGAAAAAGTTTCAAGATCTAACCCTGAAACCCTAGATCTGGTTTCTTCAATTATCCCATCGATTCTTGATTTTAATTGAGTTGTTATAAATTTGATATGATATTACCGTTGCAATGAAAATCTTCTCGTACGGCACTAGGATGAACTATCCAGTCAGCTTATTGCAATACATGCACCATGAGAGTGTCACTCCAAAATAATATGGAGGGAGAATCATCCTAGCCACGGATCGTCGACTCGAAATCGAATCTCATATCGGGCTAGCCAGCAGTATAAATCGGTATATCACTATATCGGGTTATATGGTTCATTCGAATATCGAATCCAAACTGATACAAAATGGTGATGATTGGAAAGATAAAAGAGAGAAAAAAGGAGGGAAGGAAAGAGAGGTCGATGAAGACACTGATGATGGTCACCAAAGAGCACGGAAGTCCTCGGAGGGCCACCGAGGCCTCCTGAGCTCCATGGTCTTCCGTGAAAGGAAATAAGAGCTGAGAGAGAAAGGAGAGAAGAGGAGGAGGAGGTGGGGGAAGGCCATCGAAGGGCCGCCTAGTAACCATTGTAGTTGCTCGACGGTCCAAATTTACTCTACAATCACCATGGATTAAAAATAAAGACATTCTCCTATGCCACCCTGGCAAGTCTATTGTCGACTTCACTACTTATCATATATTTTAAAAAAATACAATGAAATAGAGGCACCATCCCAATTTTAAATTGCTGGCTACCATCTTTCCCTCACTCTTTTTCTCTCCCTTCTCCTCTCTCTATCTCTCTCTTCTCGCATCTTGTGGAGCACTACAGAGCCTCGGATGCCTCGATAGCCCTCCAGTGACCTTGATAGGCCACTGTCAGTCTTTTCTCCTTCTTTTCTCTCCTCTCTTTTCCTTCTCCGTCACTCGATTTTCAACAACGTTTCGAATCAAATATATGAACTATACCGATTAGCCATCAGTATGATTGGTACATCCCAAACCATCTCTTTCAGATCGGTTCAATAATCATGATCCTAAATTATTATTAAAATTGTTAAACAACAAAATATGAAGTACAAAAAAAAACCCATCCCAAAGTCTTTCATAGCCTCACATATTCCTGCATCTGCTTCCTACATACTTATACAGTGATGTTTGATAAAAAATCATAAAGTGATTTTAGCTTTGTCAAAAAATTAAAAAAGTATAGTTGGAAAAAGCTCTATTTTAAAATTTTACTTAAAAATACTTTCTAGTTAATGTCAAAAAGCTATTTTTATTGAAATAAAAAATTTTAATAACCAAAATATCTACTAAATCTTATAATTACATCTTATATAATATCATATTATTATACTATAAATATAATATAATATAATAATAAATTAATATTATGATATGTTATAAATATAAATAATTTATTATAATATTATTATATTATAAAAATATAATTTGATATAATAATATTGAATAAAAATAATATTATTATATCATAATAATAATATAATATAATATAATAATATTTTGATAATAATATAATATAATTATTTATAATAATATAATATAATCTATCATTAAAGTAGATTATAACCAATATATTATATTATATTATAAAATTTTTATAATTATTATAATAATATTATATTATATTATAATATTATGTTACATTATATGATGTAATAATATTTCTAATGCATAATAATATATAATAGGATAAATTATAAAAATCTTTCTGAGAATAGGTCGAAATTACAAATACATCGGTAGTTTTTAAAATCTACAGTTGTATCCTTAATATTTTAATCAACCCTATAGTCTAATCTGTATCGTTAGACAGCTCATTAATGTTAACTTAGATTTATTTGCCACGTCATTATGAATTTTTGAAATGATCAAAATAGCCTCGAACAAAGGATTAAAAAAATGAAGTGGGCATCTTTCTTTCTATGAAATCTGGTCTCCTCTCTAGCTTCATTGTTCTCATCTCCAACGACAACCTCATGCGCCGATGTTCTTTACTCTATCTCTCATGTGTCTTACGCTACTTCCAAGTTTTCTCCTCCCACTGAAATCTGCTTCACCCTCTCTATTTGCGATCACCCTCTTTGTCTGATCCAATGCCTTATCGAACTAGACCAACTTGTGATAGTGGAGGTGTTCGACTCCAGTCCACTGGGTTCAGAGAACAGCATCGAGCTAACGCAGATCGATTGGCCATAGATGTAGTTAGGATTGAGCTTGCTGTCGGAGATCTTCTAGTTTTGGAGGAAAAAAATTGGTGTGGTTGAGGTCGGACAGCATCTTGAAGATCTAGACCTAAAAAGCAAGGAGGACTGCGATGGGTTCATAGAGGCCGAAATGATGGTGCCATTCCGATAGCAAGACAGGATGCGGCCAAGATTGGTGTTATTGAATCTGGTTGGAGGGAGATTGAGGATGGTGGGCTTGGTCTGGCTGTTGAGGACCTTGGAGAAGTCTACTTGCTAATAGTGCTCGCCTCGGCAGCCATAGATGCAGGGTTGGCATTGACGAGAAGGGGTAGGCGCCCTTCATGGAAAGATGAACTAGTCATGCATCCACTCCCAGGAGAGGTGCCAATTGTCGAGGCGGCTAAGAGGGCTATGGTTGTCGATGGTGACAAGGGTGAAGTAGCTAGATTCAAAGGTTGGGATGATGTCGTATGAGATGGTGAGGTCACCGGAGCAGTAGGGGATGTAGGAGTCAGAGATGTCAACATCGAAGGAGTTGGGGGTGAAGTCAAGGTTGGGGATAGAGCAGGTGGTGAGGAAGGTGTTGGAGGTGGTGGTGGCGAAGGGATAGAAGAAGGTGGGGTTGGCCAGGGAAGAGAGGAGGGGAGGGGAGCCGAAGAAGGTGCCATCGACGGAGATCTAGATTTGGATCTTGGAGGGATCGCTGATGACCTCAATAGGGTGCTTGAGTTCGGGATTTGAAAAGCCAGAGAAGGAGGTGGTGGAGTCATTGGAGGTGGAATAGGGGAAGGCGGAGTCGTCGCTAAGCATGATGGGTGATGCGGAGACGAGGATGTCACGATGGTAGAAGTCGATGAGGAGCTCCTAAGCCTTAAGGTTGGTCATGCCCAAGTTGAGAATGGTGGTGGTGGCGTTGAAGGCCCAGGGCTACTAGTTGAGGTCGTAGAGGAAAAGATGATGATCGGAGGGATAAAAAGAAATATTATGAAGGGTAATTTGGTCATTGTATAATTTTAAAATTTTTTCAATAATACCATTATATCGCAGGGTGTAAGTTTAGATTTTTCAAACTATTAGGTAAAAGTATAATAAACGTAACCTCAGAAGGATTTATAATTTATCATATATAATATTATATTAATTATTCTCCACTATATAATACCATGCAATGTTTTTGTAATTTATCATATCAAAATTATTTTTTTATTTAAATTACCAAATATATATTCAAATTTTAAAGTATTTTATAAATGTGGTTTCCAAATAACAAACAGCTTTTTATAAAATTTCTACTTCTAAATACTCCAAAAGCTCTACTACCAATAGCAATCTCAAACAGGACCTTAGGCTGGCAGGACAAAAGGCACCAGCCTGTGCCTACCTATGTAAGCTGCTAGCGGTATTCTGACATCTACCATCATTGATCATAAGTTATGAACTTGATTTAGAGTTAGGATTCTACATTATATGGAGGCTTGTGTAACCCTAGATAATAACTTTCTAGCAAATGGATGGAACTATCATGATGCACCATGTTTGACACCCATTGCAACTCTGTATTCTTAGAATCACAATAGTCATCCATCTTGAAATGAATGTTGTGCCAGCTATCTAGAACTACATAACTTTCTGTAGTGCAAATACACATGATGGAGAATCTAAACTCATTGATTTGGATTGTGTGATGCACATCATCTTAACTAGCTATCGGCAATTGAGTTTTGGGTCTTACGTAAAACCTAGCTCGGTGGATCCATCCATAGATAGCTAAAGCCAACCAAATTCATTTGCACCATTGTCTATGCCCTTAATTAGATTATGCAATGTTGCTTTAGAACATGGCCTTAAGTTTCCATTCCCATTTTTCTAAATGTAAGTGATGCAGCATTTTACCCTTATCTCAAAGCAAATAAGCCCTTGGGCACCAAGGGGAGAAAGTGTGTGTGTGAGGACGATGTAAAAGATTAATTCCCTCTCCACTTAATGTGTGGGGCGCAAGTTTTGGAGCAGTGCCTTCCCTCTTCTATAATTTCTTTCATTCAATCAATGAGATGAAGTATGAAAGATGTCCACATTATTTGGTTCAAAAATAATTTCTCAGATCAGGGGATTAGGTGATGGTTTAGAACTTCATATGGTTTAGAACTTCATATGGTTAGGTGATGAAAAAAAGCTGAGCGACATTTAATATCTATTCTATTATTAATTGTATGATGTGATTCCATGTGATTAGACGGTGCACTCCACGTTAATTTTGCTATACCGCATGCGGTGCATAAAGAATTTCTCTAGATTTAAAGTTGATTGGTAATCTTTTTGGCCCATTATTCTTTCTACAGCATATATCACTTATTCCTAATGCAAAGTTTCCTGTTATTATGGGAGACAACCCTGAGGGACTACTGGTTTGATGCCCAAGCTGAAAAGATGAGTGGTATGCCTATTTAGTCTAATAGAATGATGGGCTAGAATGAAACTCCACAAACTTTGGTCATCGTCACTGCCAAATTTTTGAAAAATTAAGAAAATGACTTCTATAACACATTGTTCTTGGCATCTTGCACACTATCTACTTATCTACATTATAGTGGAGTTCGGACGGCAGTTTATTTACCATCGATAACCAAGATGAGACCCATCAAGTTTAAGATGTCTGGAATCTCTTCCAAACTATCAGTATGTTGAGAGGCAACATTGAAGCTATAAGATCCATCTGCTTCATGTTCGGTCAATGGTTTGTTCATGGCAACATTGCAGATTTTTGCAGTCAATATTAACTATATGAAAGTTTGAAATTTAAGTTGCATTTTTTATGGAGATTGGTATTGGGGATGGGAACTTTTACCATTTTTCCCTTCTATTTTCTTTTTTTTTTTTGAGAGTAATGTAATAGAGCTTTGCTACCAAAAGCTCTAATATTTTTTAAATAATATAAAAGTAGCAGATTTCGAAGCACATTTATTCAATCTACTTCAATTTTTTTCTAAATTTTTTGCTTTGTGACAAAAATATCCTTTTCCTCCATAGAACAGAAAGAATAGTATTATTATTTTTTAATACTTATATGACTTTTTGTGAGTATATATGATATTCTAAACTATATGTATGACTTTTTATGACATCTTGAATAATATATATAATTTTTTAATATTTTATATATTTTTTATGAATATATATGACATCCTGAATGATATATATGATTTTTTATGAATATATATGACATATAAAATAATATATATGATTTTCTGATACCTTATGTGACTTTTTATCAATATATATGATATTTTGAATAATATATATATTTTTTATGAATATATATAATATTTTAAATAATATATATGACTTCTTGTATCTTTATATAATATATTATTGGGTATTATAACCAACAGAAAGTCATATAAGATATTAGAAAGTCATAATAATCAATAAGATCATATAAAGATATAAAAATTAAAATAATCAATAGGATATCATATAAATATACAGAAAGTCATATATATTATTTAGGATATCATATATATTATTCAAAATATCATATATATTGATAAAAAGTCATATAAGATATCAGAAAGATATATATTATTCAAAATATCATATATATTTATAAAAAATTATATATATTGCTCAAGATGTCATATGTATTTATAGAAGTCATATATATTATTCAAAATATCATTTGTACCCATAAAAAGTTATATAAAATATCAAAAAATCATATATATTATTCAAAATATCATATAAAAATATAGGAAGTCATATATATTGTTTCGAATATTATATATATTCACAAGAAGTCATATATTATTCAAAATATCATATATATTCATAGAAAGTAATAGAAGGCATCAGAAAGTCATAATTAGAATATCATATAAAGATACAAAAAGTCATATATATAATTCAAGATATTACATATACTCATAGAAAGTCATATAAGGTATCAGAAAGTAATAATACTATTCTTTCTTTGTTCTATGAAGAGAAATGATATTTTCGTAATAAAAAATTTGATAAAAAAAAGCTAAACGATATTTAATATCTATTCCATTATTAATTGCACTATGTGGTCTCATGTAATTAGACAATGCGCTCCATGTCAATTTTGCTACACCACACATGATGCATAAAGAATTACTCTTAAATCTAACCATGTAAATAAAAAAAAAGCTTCCATGGGCCAGCATTAATTCAACCAACCATAGTAGCCACATCACTAGAATTTGCACTTCCACTTCTTTATCTTCTATTTTCCTTAGTTTCAAATAGAAAAATATTTCCATTTAATCTTTCCATTGCCCAAAAAGAAATATATATATGCTTATATGCGGTATAGCAAAATTAACGTGGAGTACACCGTTTAATCACATGGAACCACATCTTACAATTAATAATAGAACAGATATTAAATGCTGCTCAGCTTTTTTTCATTAGATTTTTTGTGACAAAAATATTCTTTTCCTTCGTAGAACAGAAAGAATAGTATTATTATTTTCTAATACCTTATATGACTTTCTATAAGTATATATGATATTCTAAACTATATGTATGACTTTTTATGATATCTTGAATAATATATATAGATTTTTGATATTTTATATAAATTTTTATGTATATATATGGCATCCTGAATGATATATATGATTTTTTATGAATATATATGACATCTTGAACAATATATATGACTTTCTAATACCTTATATGATTTTCTATCAATATATATGACATCTTGAATAATATATATAATTTTTTATGAATATATATAATATTTTAAATAATATATATAATTTTTTATATCTTTATATGATATACTGTTAGGTATTATAACCAATAGAAAGTCATATAAGACATTAGAAAGTTATAATAACCAATAAGATCATATAAAGATACAAAAAATCATAATAACCAATAGGATATCATATAAACATACAGAAAGACATATATATTATTTAGGATATCATATATATTATTCGAAATATCATATATATTGATAGAAAGTCATATAAGGTATCAGAAAGATATATATATTGTTCAAGATATCATATATATTCATAAAAAATTATATATATTATTCAAGATATCATATATATTTACAGAAGTCATATATATTATTCAGAATATCATATAAAAATATAAAAAATTATATATATTATTTAAAATATTATATATTCATAAGAAGTCATATATATTATTCAGAATATCATATATATTTACAAAAAGTAATAGAAGGCATCAGAAAGCCATAATTAAGATATCATATAAAGATACATAAATTCATATATATAATTTAAGATATTATATATACTCATAAAAATTATATAAAATATCAGAAAGTAATAATACTGTTCTTTTTTTGTTCTATGAAGAGAAAGGACATTTTCATAATGAAAAATCTGATAAGAAAAGCTAAGCGGCATTTAATATCTATTCTATTATTAGTTGCACTATATGGTCCCATGTAATTGGACAGTGCGCTCCACGTCAATTTTGCTGCACCGCACATAATTTACAAAAAATTACTCTTAAATCTAACTATGTAAACAAAAAAAAGGCTTCCATGGGCTGACATTAATTCAACCAACCATAGCAGCCACATCACTAGAATTTGCACTTCCACTGCTTAATCTTCTATTTTTCTTAGTTTCAAACATAAAAATATTTCCATTTAATCTTTCCATTGCCCAGAAAGAAAAATATATATGCTTACATACAAACAGGGTAATTAGGCATTTCCTATATAATAAATGTAGTATAAATATTTGAGAAAATGTTAATAGTTTTTTGTTATTTTTATGCCACAATTATTTCATTAGTGCAAGATAAGCTTTGACTTGGGTTTTGGACTGATCATGCACTTACTCCACAGTTGATTTGCATAAATTACTAGTGAGCAAAATATTCAAAATATAGAAATAGTATTACCAACGCATAATTGTGGCCCATCATCAATCATTATTTGTTCATGGAAGCAATATTTGACTTTTGCAAATAACTAGTGCCTTCTCCTAAATAGATTTATTATTCCTCACTTATCATATTTTTTAACTTTAAAAAATAAAATATAAATTTTAAGAAAAAAACAAAACAAGAAAAAAGTCCCTTCGCTTTTCTTTTTTCAAAAGAAACTTCTCAAATCTCTCGTCCCTTTCCAATTCTTCCATCTCTTTCTCAAAAATCATGATGTTCAAATCTAGGTTTGCATAAGGGGCTTTCTTAGGTGGGTAAGGAGAAACCTTGAAGAACTTAATTATTTTGGCTGCAACATAAGCAAGTCTGATAAAGGAGATAATGAAAGTTGGGAGCCACCAAGCACCCAAATTTTGATGTCCATTCCATCCCTTCTCCCAAAATCCCACCTCTCCAGCACCCAAGCCCACATCCAAAAACCATGGAAGAATCCCCTTCCACTCCCCCACCCCAACATTCCAACTCCACAAACATCAAAATCCCCAATAAATCAAGAAGAACAACAAGCCCCCAGCATTCCTCCCCTCTCCAATCATCCCCTCAACTCCCTCATAGATTCCATCAAATCCTTCTCCTCCCATGGCCACCTTTCCAAGGCCTTCACCACCTTCTCCTTTCTGCGCCTCCACTCCTCCTCTCTTCTCCTCCCCATCCCCCTCTCTTGCCTTCTCTCCTGCACCACCTCCCAGAGAGCCCTCCCCCAGGGCCACCAGCTTCATGCTCTTATCCTCTCTCTTGGCCTCCAAGACCACCCTTCTCTTCTCCCCAGGCTCACCACCTTCTATGCCACGTTTAACCTCCGTTCCGATGCCCGTGCAGCAGTCTTTTCGTCGAACGCCTTCCATGTCCTTCCATGGAATCTGCTCATCTCCGCCTGTGTTCGAGATGGCTTCCCTGCCGACGCCCTCCTCGTCTACAAAGAGATGGTTCGGAGGGGCGTCGAGCCCGATCGTTTCACTTTTCCGTCCGTTCTCAGGGCTTGCAGCGAGGTTCTCGACTTGGATTTGGGAAAGGAAGTGCATCGATGCATCGAGAACGGTAGCATGGGGTGGAATTTGTTTGCTTACAATGCTTTGGTGGCAATGTACTCCAAGTGCGGGGAGTTGGGTGTTGCCCGGAAGCTGTTTGATGAGATGCCTGAGAGAGATGTGGTGAGTTGGAATTCGATGATCTCGGGCTATGCTTCGAAGGGGATGTGGGATAAGGCTCTTGAGTTGTTTGACATGATGCGGGCGGGGAGCTTGGAGGTGAGCTCTGTGACTTGGAATACAATCATTGGAGGCAGCTTGCAGATGAGTAATTATAGAGAAGCACTGAGACTGATTTCTCAAATGAGAGCGAGTGGGTCTGCTATGGACTTTGTGACATTGATTGTTGGCTTGAATGCATGTTCTCGGCTTGGTTCTCTGAGATTGGGGAAGGAGATTCATGGGTTGGCAATCCATACCTTTTGCGACGGGTTTGAGACTGTGAGGAATGCATTGATCACAATGTACTCGAGATGTAAGGATATGGACTCTGCTAATATTTTGTTTCAGATGGCTGAAATCCGGAGCTTGGTGACATGGAATGCTATGATTGCGGGCTTCGCCCTCTCAGACCAAGCAGAGGAGGCTTCCCAGGTTTTCCGAGACATGATCCACTCTGGAGTTGAACCAAACTACGTGACGGTTGTGACCTACCTTGCTCTCTGCGCTCGGGTTGCAAACCTGCAGCACGGGCGAGAGCTCCATTGCTTCATAACCAAGCATGGATTCGAGGGCCACCGATTGTTGTGGAATTCTCTCGTTGACATGTACTCCAAGTCGGGCAGGATCTTGGTAGCTCGAAAGGTCTTTGATGTGATGAGTGACCGTGACGAAGTCTCCTACACTTCGATGATTGCAGGGTATGGAATGCAAGGTGAAGGGATCACTGCATTGGAGCTTTTTGATGGCATGATTGATAGTGGGATCAAACCAGACCATATAGCCATGGTGGCTGTCCTATCGGCCTGCAGCCACTCAGGACTTGTATCCCAGGGCCAGGCACTCTTTGAGAAGATGGTTGATTCTTATAACGTTGTGCCGCGAATGGAGCACTACTCTTGCATGGTGGATTTATTCAGTCGAGCAGGTTTATTGGGGAAGGCAGAGGAGATTCTTGATGGAACACCATTCCCACCGACATCTGCAATGTGGGCAGCTCTTGTTGGGGCATGTCAGGTCTATGGGAACACAGAGATTGGGGAGAGGGCAGCGAGGAAGCTGCTGGAGATGAGGACCGACAATTCCGGGCATTATGTTTTGATTGCTAACATGTATGCAGCTGCTGGGTGTTGGGAAGAACTAGCGAAAGTGAGGACAATGATGAGAGACCTGGGTGTTAGGAAGGCACCAGGTCTGGCATGGGCTGATCTGGGGAATGGATTCCATCCATTTGTGGTGGGGGATAGATCAAATCCACTCGCTCCTGAGATCTACGAGATGTTGGAGGGGTTGACCGACCAAATGAGGGATGCTGGATATGTTGGCAATCTGGATTTGTGGTTAGAGGAGGAAACTAAGGGTTAAAGTTGCAGAGAGTCCAGGATGTAAGTCAAACCCTCAGATGGAATTCTCAAAGATGAGGATTGAAGAGGAATTCTTCCTTTATATTTCTGGTATCATAAATTTATAGCATTCTACATTCAGATGAGAAATTTAAGGTCATCTTCTCTTGCTACCGACACTTATGGGAACTGCAACTTCATGACAATAACTGCTTTTCTTCAGGAATCATTTTATGTCAAGAACTGCAACCAAAGCTTGTGATTTGGCACATTTGGAGTGACCTCTTCAATTATGTTATCACCGATGATGTTCTACAGAATCCACACCCGTTTATCTGCTGGTGATGCCCATCCTAAATGACTGGCTTTAGAGTGGATGTTAGCGAAGAAAGAATAGAATGCAAAAAGAGGAATTCCATGATCAGAATCTGGTTATACAAGGACAATTTAAACATGAAACTGGCATCCCAAGCTCAAGCTTCTAACTCCAGAAAGCTCATGGAACTGATGAAGCAATTGAGCGCCTACAGAGAATTTAAATTGAGGAAGCAGAAAGGAGGGAAAAAAAAAATTTTCATTTTTCTTTAAGTTATTGGGAGCGTAAGGTCAGTGATTGGACATTAAAAAACAATAAAGGGTTCGATATTTCTTGGATTTTTTTTTCCTTTTGTTTTGAAATCACTATATTATGGCTTCTTTGCCATGGGAGCTTTCCGGTAAGATTTCATCAATGGGCTTAATCAATTGTTATAAGGAAGTACTAATTCTGGACCACAAAGTTAACTAGTTTTATCCACATCTTGCATGGTGTTTTTTTTTTTTCTTTCTGTTTTTTGAAATCAGGAGGGGCTAATCTCACATGGAATAAGCTCTGGCCTATGATTTTATTAAAACAGTATCTAGACTACACCAAGATAACATAATCAAGCTTCGAAACCATGCTATTTGCTGTTTATGTGTAATTGCTGACAGGAGATAAATATGAAGCTAGAGAATTAGTCTAGTTTACAATGTAATCATTTACTATATGATTCTGGTGTTATCATTTATCTTTTAAAAAATTTCAAGTGAAGCTTCCATGAAACACAGACACAAGCAGATCCAAGAATATCAGTGGGAATAATGATGAGAAAACTTGGAAAGAAAAGAGTTGCCACGGGCATGGTGAGATTGGAGATCACTCTAGTACACTTAGCCAGAACGTGGACATGGATGGACTGACTTGTTCCATGGTTGTGTCCCTTGATCTCAAAGTCCATCTTTTGTAGAAGTGTTCCAACATTCAGATTCCATAGTGAGAGGGATGTTGCAACAACTCAATTCCATCCCATCTCCAACGGATAGATTAGTTCTACTCAATTTCTCGACTTATGTAATTGTCCAGATGGTTTGTTTATCTTGGTTTCATGGCCACAACGGTCAACCAATAAAATAGCAAATGAGAATTATAGCCCTTAGAAGATTATAATCCTAAGCACATGAAATGCATCTGAGGTAAATCATGTATTGATGTAAATGGATATGCTTGTCGTCTGACCTTAAAAATTCTAAGATTATTAAATTTCTCTCCAGTAAAAACTGGATGGTGTGAGCGGCAATATTAGACTTTGGACCGAGGCTCAGGACCACAAATAAAGCCTCGAGTGTTCGCTTTTGCAACAGCCAAGCACCAGTGAGAGCCCATCTGTTTTGGGAAAGAAAACAAAGAAGTAACATGCCTAACAACCAACATCCTCTATTTAATTGTCGTTAACACCTTTGGCCTCATTTATATTAATCAAACAAAGTAGACCAAGACCAAGAATACTACAGACTCGTTTGATTCACGGAAAAAAATTTTCTTTCTAAAAATGACTTTTGAGAAACTAACCTTTTAAAAACAGAATTTTGACATGTCTGGTTGATCATGAAAAAATAATTAATTACAAAGTAACTTACATTTGGTTGAGCATCCATTTTTCTAAAAAAACTGTATAAAATATCTATTATATCCTTAATAGATATGAAATCATACTTTTTTACTCCTAAATTTTATATAAATATAAATATTATATTTATATTAATATAAAATATAATATTAATATGTTATGATATAATATTAGACCATAATAATTTATTATGTTAACATAATACTAATATTATTAATATTATATTAATATTTTTATATAATAAATTTATTAATATAGATACTAAATATAATATTATATTAATATAAATATTAATATATAAATATAAATATTATATTAATATTAATAAAAATATTATATTAGTGTAAATATTAAAATATAATAAATATTATAATATTAATATTAATATTATATTTATATAAATATTAGAATAATATTAATATAATATTATACTACTGTCCAATGTTTCATCGTAACCATCCATTGGTATTTTGTAAAATCTTAACCATAGATCTTAAAAGGATATTTTAGAAAAGAAAAAAAATACCACCACTTTCCATCCTATGGGAAGTGCCAAAATTCACTTTTTCTATGGATTTTCACTTCTCAGAAAATATGAAAAGTGACTTCTCATCGGAAGAATTTTTTTCATTTTCTCTTCTCTTAAAACTTCAACTAAATAAGAGATCCCCTCTCTACTTCTCAAGAACTACTTTTTCTCCTCTTCACTTTCTGTTAACGAAATGAGTCCTACATGAATCTTATGGGAAAAGATTAATATAGTGAATGAATGACCCTCGGCAAACAACTCAAAGAAGCAGGTCCATCCCCATGTAATATATGTCAATTATGGGTGGATTCTTTGATTTTAGGTCGACTATAACCTTATTGTTTCAGGATTACAAGGATTGTTAACTATCTTTGCTATTATGATAATAATTTAAGCTTTTATTCATGCTTTTCATCACATGATGGCAGTGGTCGAAGTGACACTGGATAAGTAGTAGTAAAAATGATATGAATATTATCCATTCGTATCTATTTTTATATCTAAATCAATTCAGATATGAAAAAAAATTTGAAGATCCGACTAATATTCATATTCATATTCATATCTATCAAAAAAAAAAAAAGATATGGATAGATAATTATCAGATTCATATCCGAATATTCGAATTTATATATAATCCTATATAATATTATATAATATTTATTAATTTTTTAAAAAATATTTATTATATAAAAATATTATTAACTTGATTTATCATTTATTTAGTAATATTTTTAGTCCTGTAATTATAAAATTTTGTCTAAATTATATCCGTAGTTATATCCATATTTTTCATATTTATATAAAATAAAAATAGATATAAATATTTATATCTAAATAATATTTATATTTATATTAATTAAATAAAATAAATATAAATATAGACATATTAATGTATATCTGATCCGATTCGAATCTTAGAAGTAATTCTCCATCTTTATTTTACAGCCCAAGACAGCAGCTAACTTTTACCCAGCGAATGATGAAACTTTAACCTGTAGTCCAAAGACATCCAGTCAAAGTGACGCAGTGCTGGTCCCCAGCACCCACCTACCGATTATAGATCCAGCCAAGTGCTCCAAACGATTGGAGATCCACCAAATCAGCGGCTCTCGGTGAATCACGGGACGTGAAGATTCTGTCTCTTCCTCACGTGAAACTATGCGCCCATGACCTCCACCCCTCCGGCTATAATGGTTTTAGCTTCTTGGTAGACAGGAAATTTATTTATTCTATTCGCTTCCACCAGTCTTCCAAGAAGGTTCAAAAGCTCTTCCTCCCTTGTCCCTCAGATCCAAGATCTCTCTTTTCCTCGGATCTCATCAAATGGTACGCGCTTTCATCCCACTTCCTCTCCCTTGTGGTCTTTCTTTTTCTTTTTTTCTTTTTTTTTTTCTGATTGATATGAATGACTCCTTCATCCTTTTTTTTTTACTTTGAATCTTGTTGCTTGGCTCATCCGATAGAAATGATATGAGGTTGAAGATGATTTTCATAACATCTTTGACGTTATTTGATGCATCTTTGCTTGAAAGAAGTTGGGTTTTGGAGTAAGAATGGGAAAAAATGATTCTCATTCTAACCGTTTGGTTGGTAAAAAATTCTGTTTCTACTTCGATTCTATATCCTCTCTTAATATTCAAATTTTATTCTAATTTCGATTTTGATGATGAAATAAATATATTGAAGAATATGATCATTCTGATTCCTGTTCTACTCTGCCAACAAACGGAAAGTGCTGCCTGGTAGAGCCAAAGCTGGCCAATTTTTGGTCACAAATAGCTTTGATCAGGTGCTGAGAACTGACACTGAAGCGGTATTGATGTTATTTAGGATTACCAGCGGAACGAAGAGCATTGCTTTTAGTGAAGCGGTTCTCAACGAGGTTTTTGATGTCTTAGATTTCGCCTCTTGAGCTGTTTTCCCAGGAAATGCTCGGTCTGGATCTACAAAAGTTCCGGGAGCATCAAACCAGCGGGAAACGTCGGTTGAAGTATCGCAAAGCGTTTCGTACTTTCCACGAGGCTCTTTCTTGAGCGTGCTTCCGGAAACGCGTTCTCTCCGGGAAACGTCATGTTATCCTATCCTGTAGCTGTTGGCTCTCGTAAAGTCTTCGCCCCTCTTGACCGAGGTGATGGCCAAAGCCCAACCACCAATTAAATGATCGGTTAAATCCAGTCGTTCGATGTGAGTTGACGGATGAACAGCATTGATTTAAGCATGGGCCCTGACGGTGTAGAGAACTCGGCTATTCTGCCTTTTGGATTGAGGAGGACATCCCATGTTCCATTTTTGTCTTGGTCCTTTTCATAGATTGGGCATTTTGAGTTGAGCTCCTTTTTGCTCTTATTATAACTTTTCAGCTGGTTCGTTGGAACATCATGATCCATTGATATACTAAAAAGATAGGCAATGAAACCCCAATCATGGCATTGGCGTAATTCCAGGTGGGGGGTCCTGCCAAGCCAATAGATTATCCTATCAAACTACATAGGTCATCCTCCATTATGATATTCACAAGGTACCTCAAATGGGTTCAGATTGTATCTTTTGCATGAAAGAATGGTCAATCTTTTTTTGCAATGGGATTGTTGGATGGTGCTCCATAAAACTCTTAAAGCATTCTGAACTTTTTGGACCATCCACTCATATAGATCTCAAGTAGCCATTACACAATCCAATAATGGATGCACGTGAAAAATGGTGCATCATTCTTTCGTATCAAAGATACAATCCATTGATCTTATATGTCCATAGGAGAGGGGAGGCATTTCATGATAGTATATTCTAGTGTATTGATATGGTAGAGCTAGGTCCTTTTTTGGAGATGCAACATAATCTATATTCAAAGAAACAGTCATCTAAAATAAACCTGTAGTTTTTTAAGTCAAGGATGATATAAATTTTTAATCCATCACCAACTAGCTTGGGTCCATTTTTGAAAGTCTGGGCAAGCCATCGAAGGAAAAATCGGCATCCAAAAGAATCTTGGGCAATCAATAGAATACCAATCATCCCATATAAAATTATTAGAACATTATATTTCTGTTAAAAGGTGATTTTTGTTATACTAATTTGCATGTCCCAAGTTTCTTACAATGGTAAAACAATTACTCCTTTCATGGCTCCACAAAAAATAAAAAAAATAATATATATATATATATATATATATATATATATATATATATATATACCTTCCACCATACATGCAAGGTTCTAAATATTGTAGGACAGAGTTGTCCCAGTTTCTCCATGGAATGGGGCTCTGCTGTCTTACCCCATTTTGATGGTCGTCCAATCATACATCCTTATGGATATCTTCCATCACTCTTCTATCCTTTTTTTTTTTCCTTCTTTTCTTCTATCTTTCTTTCTTTTCTTATTTTTGTTCTATTTTGTATCCCTCCTTTTATTTCTTTTTTCCTATTTCTCCTTTTTTTTTTCTCCTTTCTTTTCTTTCTTTCTTTTCTTTTCTCCATTTTTCTTTCCTCTTTCTTCTTCTCTTGCTGCATGAAGGATGGATTTTTGAGTTCTGACACCATCCTAGTCCCATCTTTTTATAAAAATGAGATAGGATGGCTAGAATGTCCTCATCCTATTAGGACTTCAAACCTCACATATATAGATAATTCTATGAATAAGCAGTTCAGAAATTCAAATAGTCCAAGGTTAAGTGAAAAGTTAACATAGCATCAAAGCAAAAGCTAGGAAACATTATGTTCTCTAAATAAGAAATTACATCTCAAGCTTCCTTCCCCCGCCCGCGTAACATATGTTAAAAAGGTGAAGAACTTTGAAAATCCAATATACATAAAAAAACATAACTTGGAAGCTAAGAAAATGCATAGAAAAATATGTTACACATCAACCTTTCTGTTTCTTATGTTTTCATTATTATTCAATAGACAAATAAAACTTGTGATGCATGTTTAATCACGATCAATTATGTAGTTATTCTCTTTATACCATATGATAAAAATGAAATATATCTCATGCTAATCATGTTGAAACATATCTAAACAGCTCAAATTGATTAGGTTGGCTGGTCATCCCGATGGTGTGCACCGATCCTCTATCTCTTCTACTAGTGATGCGCTCCTATTCTTAACTTCATAGGCCATGCCTTCGACGTCGTTACTTTGAAGAAATTAGAATGCTCAAGACTAAACAGCTCGAATCCATGCCATCGGATCATGTGCAACTTTTGTTGAGTCACTTGTACTCCAAATTTTATTCAAGAATCAAAATAGCCTCATAAGCACTCAAGAATTAAATAATCCGAGATTGGCCTTGATCATGTGTGTATGTATCTTGGCAATTTGGCAAAGATAGACATCCACCATGTGAGCTGTCTTTGGGCCATCTCTCCACTCCAAGGCAATGACAAAACCAATGATCAAGTAAGTCCCAAAGATGTAGAAAAATGAGCACAGAAAGGCAAAACTAGAAGGCCCTCATAGAACGTTGTCCCCCTCCCAAAGCTTCAATAATTAAGAATCCTTTTCATGCCAGTAGAGAATCTTGTCCTACACCATCATTTAAACCAATTGCCTTTTTTTTTGATAAGACAAAAACCAATTGCTTAACCAAAAACCATAACCCCTAAAGCCTGATATTTGTACCCACTAGTATCCTAACATCCATCTCCTTTTCCCTTGTCGAACAGGTTAGTAGATTTTTTTTTTTTTTCCCACAAGTTTTTGTTGGATATAACTAGAAGTTTTCTTTCTTTGCTTTTTTTTCAAAGCCGCAATTTTTTAAAAAAAATATGAAAAGTTGAGGGGCGTTGGGGTGGAGAATGAAAAATTGGGAGAGGGAATATCGCTGCCCTAACAAGTGGTAATATTTAACACCGCTGGTTGGAACGGTCCGTAATCTCTTTACTGGCTGTGGAGAAGCACACAGCTCTACTCGCTTGGATCCGCGGTTTTGGTTGTTGAGGAATAAAGGATTGAAATCGGATGACACGGTGTGGTTTTCGCCGTCGTTTTTTAATCAATCAATTGCTTCAGTCGCTTTCGATCTCGCCAACTGCGAAGGGGATTTCCTCAATCTTTTTTTGATCCCAAAATGGACGATTTGATGCCTAGTACCGAGGTTCTCGAGCTAGATTTTATGTTTTTTTTTTTTTTTGTCTTTTTGGATTTGATTTTATGCCCAAGGTTTAATTTGGATTCGTCAAAGATGGATTCTTGGTGTCAATGTCTTTAAACTTTTCATTGTCTTTTCTTTTTTTTTTTTGTTTGCTTAGGCGAATTCTTTATTTCTCATTTGCGTTGTTATTTTAGATCTCTCTTCTTTTCTTTTTCCCCATGATGCTAGGGATTTAGAGTGGATTATCGAGTGCTGGGGATTGGATTTTATATGATCATTGAAGAGCTGCATTGATGATTTTTCCTGATTTTAGTTTCTTTTTGTTAGAAATAGGAATTCGGCTGTGCTATTACCACGAATCAAACTTCTGCTTGAGTTGTGAAACAAAAGGTTCTGAATTTGGGAGATTAGGTCTAGGTAGCAAGATACAGAAGCCATGATTTCCTTTTTTTCCCCCCAACTGTTTATCATGTTCCAGAATTTGTTGACCTAGTACAAGTAGATTATTATGATATGTTTTCAGATCTTGTTTGACTCTGACAGTAGCGAATGTTGGGGTAACTTTGGTTACATTTTACTCTTTTAGCATTTCTTTTTTACGGAACTTTGTTTATTTTGGATCGTTTAATGATCAGAGGAGCTTCTTGTTGAGTATGTCCAAAAGTCTTGAGCTTTAAATCTGAAAAGGTCCATTACAAGGAATTTGGAGTCTTTCCTCTAATGTTCTCCCTGAAGCTCGGAAGAATAAGTTGCCCCGATGTTGTTCATTAAGTTTTCATCAAGTTATTTGATTTTTCTTTTTTCTCCCTTGATTCCTATTGTTATGTGAGCATTGTAATTTTGCTGTTGTTAATTCTTTTCTTTATCAGATATAAGATTTCAATCAGTTATAAGATAATCTATGGATGTGATATAAAAATTTGCCCAAGTCATACTTATGGACAAAATATTGATTTTTCATGGACCAAGTTGGAACAGCACCTTGCTTTGCACCTAGCCCAATTCAGATCTCTTTCTAGTTTGTTTTGGATGAAAAGTTTCCTGAATGCAATGAAAGTGGTTGGATTTTGTTTAAACCCAATCTCAATCTGGTTGTCATTATAAAGTTTTAAGCCAATGCTGTTACAATGGTCATTACAAACATAACTTAAAACTTTATTGATGATTTACAGTATTGTTAAAAATATAACAGTTTGCAAATATTTTGCAACTTTCCATGAAAAGTTGTGCTGAATTTTTCCCTTTTACATACTCAAATTTCACGAAATCTGTTATTTCCTACTTTTTCACAATCTCATCTCAAGTTATTAAATTTCCTTTACCAAAGTTGTCCCATGTTCCGTCTTTATTAGTGTACAATCTTAAACAATTCATTATTCTCCGTATTTTGACGTTTGCATTATTGTGGTTGAGGACTAAAAATGTCCTTATTCTTTTTTCCCTTAATGCAGGGATCTGCCCTTACTTATCATTTTGTAGAATGGAAAGCAACCTCAAGTGACTGATCTTGCCTCCACAATTGTTGTCCAAGTGTGCAACAATTCTGAAATAACTTGTTGACACGAAATGGCGACCGATGTTGATCAGACTTTTTATGGATGGTCAAAGGATGAGTTTTCTGATCGAGATGATTCTCAAGTAATTTTTTTTCTCTAATCCCTCTGGATTTTTCACCATCAGAATTATTTATCTTGAATTTTCTTCCATGCCTTTAGAGTGCTAAATTTTAACAGCAATTCATTCTTGTATATAGCAAACCATCTATTCTTTGCCCTTTAGCCTTATTATGATGGTTTGTCCAACTTGTATGAATGGTAAGTACAATATTAAGATTTTTATATATTACTAGTTTTAATTTGCAGTTCAAGTCTTATAACATATGTTCTTATATGTAATATATTGTATCACATTCTACACCACATTTGCAACAGAAATGGTGTGGGTTCCTTTTATTCTCTGTTTTGCTCTGATTGGTTCTATATTGTCTGTTTTACTCCCCTTGCAGTTTCATTTCCATGTTTCTGAAGTATACACAGTTGGAGCGATCTAAACTCAACACATCTGAGTATCAAGTTAGATTACAATGCAGAAAGTATATAATAGATATAGTATTCCTAGTCTGTTGTTATTGGGTGGCCAATTGGGTCTTTGGGGGGTGTTATTAAGTACCTGAGCATCATAGCTCTGTATTTCCTGAATTGATGTGGATGTCATATAAAGTTTAGTATAAAAGCTTGGGTCAGCAGAGAATGTAGCATGTGGTACAAACTACAAAGGAGCCTAAGAAAGACAATTGGCGTGTTATAATTGTTTAAATACATTATTTTCTTTCCTTCATGCAGAGTATTGATGCTGTTAATCTGATTGCAGGAAGCATCAGTCTCACAAATGCTTGATCACGGGTCTATATCCTTTGGAAGATTTGCAGCTGAGTCATTGTCATGGGAGAGAAGGTCAGTCTTCACTCATGACAGACGTCAGGAGGAACTGGAGAAAGTTAATGGTTTAGTTGCCAAAAAGAAAGCATACTTTGAAGAATATTACAAAAGGCTTCGAGCTTTGAAGGCCTTGCAACAGAATCAGCAAACTGAGCTCACATTGGATTATGGTGGTGATGGCAGTAATTCTAGCCAGACTGGGGAAGATGATGGAACAACTTTGCAGGTTGGAACTCTTCAAGATGGGGCAGTAGAAACTATTGATGCCTCTTCAGGGGAACCCACAAATGAACTTACGTTCCCTCAGGATATGAATTGCAGAGAAGATCTTCAAACTAGACAGTTGTATCCAGGATCCACAACATCAGATATTGACTCATTGAGAAAAAACATAGAAAAAATTGAGCCGGAGAAGAACTCTAACCATGCTGTGCAGACGCAAGACTTGGAGACAGAATCCTTATTGTCAATAACTAGGAGCACAGAAGAGATTGAACAGAACGATATCAGTAGTGTTGATGGCAAAGACATTCTGGGGGAACCAGAGAGTTCGGTGTCTAATGTTGAATCTGGACCTGCTCCTGATGGGTCTGTCTCAGACCTGACAAATTCTAGAGGCAGTGAATCGCAGCTTGCACCAGATTACAACTTAATACCAGACAAAACCAAACTGGCTGTTGAGAAATCTTCAGAGGGTAAATTGGTTCCTGAAGTGAAGAAGGTATTGCAAACTTGGATTTTCTTCTTGCATGTGTATAATACGTTCTTGCTGCTTTCAATAGGCTGGTTAGTTTTTCTTTAATAACCAAATAAAATTAAGACTGCTAAGGACCCGAAATATTTGTTTCAGTATGCTGCAGCCCCTCCAACTCCCCAGCCAGAAAAGGATGTCCAAATTTATTTAACAATAAAGGCATGCTTGGGGTATGCTCAGCCAATATCTCGTTTAGGAGGATTATCTTGGCAACCATGGATCATCCGGTCCAGAAATTGATTGAGATACACTTTTGAGTGCGGTAGTTGGACATTTTCCAACTATAATAGCTCCTCTTCCATCATCCAGCTCAGGGCTAAATTGGAGCCTCTTTCTTACTGATCATCTCCTCAGAGTTCCAGGATGATTTCTTGATCAGAAAATGTTCCTCCATTTTGTCCCTTTAACCATCCAGTTAGATAAAACTTATTTGTACATTACGTATGTGACCAGGGAATATATCATGGCCAGCACCGCACCCTCAGTTTGGAGAAGCATAAAAAAAAGTTGGCATACCCCATACAGTGGATTTTGATATGTGAAATATTACCTATTACACAGTTTATTCTTTATAGATATAGACTTAATGTGTATGTTAAGTATTGTTTTGTTCCTACTAATCTAACAAACATATTCAGTCAGAAGAGTAGTTTAAGCGTCATACTCTATGCCGTAAGAGTGATCCTCAATATTCTAGTCGGATCATAAGTAAAAAGCACGCCGCATACAACACATATATCCTAGAGAGCTTGTTTTATCATATTATTCTCCTTCTAAGGGCCTACAAACATCTGTATTTTATTCAAGTGATCGGTGTGGATATTCAATGTGGACAGGAGGGAATGATTGTCCCTCTCTCTAGTAAACCATATTAATAAATGCATGGTTATGAAAATATTATTTGATGTCATGAAAATAAAGCTTTACGATGAACCGACGAGTCTACAGCTTAAGGATTTTTTTTTCATGTGATCAAACAATTTTGCAATTTGCTTATCAAGTTTGCTGTATTTATTTCCACATGCAAATGTTTAGTTTGATTGTTTAGAGTCATGTAAGAGGCTTAAGTTACAGAACACAAGGTAAGGAGACCTTTACCGTTGTCTATGGGGCACAAACACTAGCAGTTGATTTTTCACACTATTTGCAATGTCTCCTCCACTTCTTTCTTTGTGGTTAATGCATATGCTTTTCTAAGATCTCAAAGGCAGTGTTTCTTGTAGGAAACATTAGAATGTCAGAACTAAAAATCCACTTTATTAAGGTAGAGATTAATGACATCCCAGATGCTTTTTTCTTTTCTTTTCTTTTTTAATACTGGACAACCAGGTTTATTTTTTCATTTGTCTTATTTTCAGGAGCCTGCTTCTTCTGTTAGGACTGGCCTGGAGCCAACACATGGAACAAGGAGAGAAGTGGTTCAGTCATCGAGGGGAGCCAAACATCCAGGACAGAAGCTAATTGGCAAGGCAGATGGCCGTCTCCATTCAGACAAAGCAATTGCCAGTAAAGTCACAGGCAACCATAGATCTGCCTCCGTTGCTTCGCGTAGGTCAGTTACAGAAGTGTGTTCCAGTATTACCAGTGCACGCCCATTTTCTCTTTCCATGGAAAGAAGATCAGGCATTAGGGAAGGTGCAGTGAGATTGGATTCCAAAACCTCCAGTAGATTAGCATCATCGCAAAGTCGGGAAAATGGCGGGTCTAGTGTGCAGGTGAGTTCAGTTGGTATTTAGTGTTTGCTAGCATTTGGCTGCGTGCATTTCCTGTCTGCTTTTGATGTTCTTTTTTCTTCCAAGTAATCTGCCTATTTTCTCCCTCCACTTGATGTTTTCTGTCAAAGTCATTTCAAGCCACGTAATTCAAGAATCCATGAAATGTAGAGAGAACACAAAATTTCAACATTCATAGAGCCAGTTCAACTTTCTTTTTCCTATGTCATGTTCTAGGGGTCGGAAGATGTAATTACTAGCACTTCCTGTAGTTACTTATTGATGGTGCTGTGGCTACAATGTCTTTGCTGATTTGGTCAATGTTGTAATCTTTGCACCTTCAGACTCTTTTTCCTTTTTTTCATCTTCTGAAGAGAGCTGGTAGGTCTTCTGATTTCAATTATTATGATAATCTTGCTGTGGTCACTGATCCACTATCCCAATTGCCATTTCTATAGGGTGGTTCAAAGAAGATAATCACAACCTGTAGCATGAAGAGCCATGGACTACAAAATAAAAGGTTGATCTTGTTACGTGATCATGGCAGCATTTTGACAAGACATATGTTGCACTTTAGATACTCATATTGTTGCAATGCCATATCTGATTTTATTTTTCAGGGACTGCAAAGAAGTGATAAGAAAATCTTTGCCATCAGAGAGCCAGGAGACCAGTTTGAAGGGCAAAGATGCACATGTTCTCAGGCAATTGAAGTTAAGGTTAGAAGCTCAACCACATACGAGATTATGATTTTCTAATGTTTTTCAATAATGTATTAGAAGACTAAAATCAAAAAGCATCTTTTTTCTTATTATAAATTTCCAGTTCAAATAACCTTCCTGTGAGGAACAAGTCTACTTCTAATGGTGGATCTGAAGTTCAGCTCACAAATACCATCAAAAGGAACAAACGGAAGGAGGTAAAATGGCATACAGTAGATGCTTCTCTTGTTCAGCAACTTTTATTTTTAGGCACCGTGCCAAGTTGAGACAACCAAAAGTTGTCTTGCCTAGTTAATCATATATTGGTTCCATTTTACTATTTTCTCCTGAAATATAGTAATGCAAAGAAGTAAATGGTCTACTTTAACAACTTCTTGTGCTGATGGTTTGTTTTATGTTTCATGCATAATTTGGCAATCTAGAGAAGCAATTTTGACTTCATGTGATCAAACATGTATTATTCCTTCAAACACTTAAAGTATTGTAATAATTTTCTAGCAAGGGAAGTAGTAATGGCATGATCAGTATTGGTTAAAATATGGAGATAAATTTAACCATCCTGGTAATATGAAGTTGCCTCCTCAAAACTACTTCACGAGTGGTTTTCATTTGACATCCAGTCCTTCATAATGGAGTATCTTAAGCAAACATGTCACTTGTTTCATCTCTGAATAATTTATTCTGTTAATATGATTTCACCGACAATTTCTTGTAAAGAGTTGTATCAATTTACACATCTCCAGACCCATGAGGTTTTTCCTTAGTTTATCCTCTTGGTGTTATTCCTATTACTGTTTCAAAGCTATCATTTGAACTTTACCCTTAGTTTTGCAATTCATTCAATTCAACTTCCTCATTTGTGTTAGGTTTACTATGTGCTCAAGGGCCTGCTTCACCACCTAACATATTAATTACATATATGAAGCCGGTTTTACGGTCATCTAATATTTTATATTTTCTCCTCATCCTTTGAGGAAATATGATCTTTGTCATATGGCCAATTTGTTGGAAGAATAGATTCCATTGCAATTTATTCAGTTGTGCATTCATCAATCAGTAGACTGTAGTAACGTCAACCAGTTTACTGCTAATTTAGATTTATGATATCAGAGCAAATCAGACTGAATGATTTGGCACCACAATTTCTCATGGATGTGAATTACCCATTGTTTTGAATCTATAGAATTTTACCCTAAGATTGTTTCTCTTCTGTTTTTAATTATTGTGCTAGTTGTCACATTTAATAATGTTTTTGGATCTCTTATAAGTTGTAATTACCATTAGAAACTTGAGGCTTTAATGCATGCTGCATTTTATGCAAGTAGGAAGGCATCGTTTGAGTTCCTGAAGTATTAAAGCATGTAATCTCATGTAAACGAGAGGGTTTTAGTTTTTGATTTCATAGTCGAGGGGACTCTCTTGTGATGTGTGGAACATAATGGCTATACATTAAATTGGGCACACTCAACACAACTGATCCACATGCAACATTGCGACTCTGATAGTTCATGGTGGTTGAGTCACGTGGATGAGGTGGGGGTTTCCTGTGACATAGAGGAGACCATCTGTAAAGTTTCTGCAGTAACTCTTCCACTGGCATCAGACCTTGCTTTAGCTTACTAGCAGATCTGGAAACACAGCACTTCTCTAGATTGTCATAAATTTTCTCTTAGATGTTTTGTGATTCTCATAGAGTTGGTTGTGCAGGAAAAAGAGGACGTAAGGTTGAAGGAGCCTCAAGGACCTACGAAGATTGTTACTCCTGTCACTGGAATTCCGCGGACAGGGAATAAAAAGGTGAGCTTCATTCCCATGCATCCAATAATCATTATTATTGAAGAACAGTAATTTGTCGTGAAACCATCTGTTGTTACTACCGAGCATTAGTGCCAGCCAGACATCAGATGACTGATCACTGTGGGTCTGACACATTCCTGTAATTGTAACACCACCTTTCGACACCTGCAGGATGAGCAGTGTTATCTTGTGGAAAATAGGAGTCATGCATTTGTTTCTACTCACTGCTACTCTGAAAACTACAGGTATTTCCATTTGGGATTGCTGTGCAATCAGATGGTGGGAGGAAATCCCAAGTCAATAGTATGTCACTGGATGGAAGGAAGCCAAAGTACGTCACTCTTTTGCACACTTTAAAGTTTCCTGTATTGAGGCTTTGCTGCTTACTTTTTTGTTTCCTGTCATTTATACAGGCATGCAACACCACCATGGCGATGAATTATCTGAAGATGCAAAGCCTCAGGCTTTCTGATGGAAGGAACCATGGATCCGATAGCTGCATTCATGCATAGCGTAGTTTCAGCACCTGGCTGTTGAGTGTTGTTGTAATATATCTGCTGAGTATTGTATACCTTGTTTCTGTCGTAGTTACCACGGCTGCTTTTGTCAAACGGTGCCTATCTGTAGTTAGATCTTTAGTTGCTTTAGAGAGGTGGTCCTGCAGCTAGAAGTGCCATTGGATATTCTAGATTTAGTGTATAGCTAAGAGAGAAATGGATGGACTTAGAGAAATAGAGGTTGAACATGCTAGATTTCCAAATTTTAGTTTTGATGGATGTGCTCTGCTTTATGGTGGTCATGTAAATGGGAACAAATGGTAGGTCAGTGGATTCTTTTGGACCGTGATGTGCATGTAAATGGATTTCCTGCCTGCATCCCAAGCAAATAAATTAGCAAGCTGAAGGGTGCTCTATTTCTGAATAAAGTCTCTTGATGCTTGGGAGATAGAACCACATAGAACAACTTTCATCGATACGGTTGGTTTGTTCCAAAATGTGCTTCCACATATTCTGTGTGATAAATGAAAATTTTATCAATTGTAAATATAATCTGGTACCACATTCTAACGTATACTTTTCCACTTATGTCTTCTTCAATAATGCAAATGAAATCCTTGGAAAGAATAGACTAATGGTTGCGCCATATCGGATACGAATTGCATTTAGGTGTCACTTTTGGATTCTTCAGTCTACACCCCTGGATTTTTCCCTTTCTAATGTTGGCTTACCAGAGATTTGTTTCCAGTTCCACTGCATAAAACCCTTTGAAACAATCATCTTATTTGGCCCTATATCTTGTGATGGTTCCTTGTGAAGCCTTGAAAGTTTTGAGAAAAATGAGATGAAGGGTTGTGCTAGAAGCAGAATGAATAAAAGTTTTTGAAGAGGTTTATGTGCCGATCCTATTTTAAATTGCACTGGCTATAAGTCGGCATTGGATTAATTATTTGGAAGGAGAAAGAATTCATTGGCATGAAACTAAATAAATGTTGAATTCATTGTCGCAGCCGCAAAGTCGTACCGCCATACCGTGCTAACTAGATTTTTTATGGTTCATACTGTAGGTGTAGAATACCCAAAGATGATGGCAGAAGGTCCTTGTGAAGAAGGGACTGATTCCTCTTTCCTTTCTTCTTCTTACAAACCTAATCCCCTTCTTTCTCCCAAATAGATTGGCCTCCTATTTCTTTGCTTATAGGTTTTTGATTCAAATGGAATTGACGGAAATATTTTAAGAATTTTTTTTTGGTAAAGAAAATATTTTGAGGATTGCAAAAAATTTATATTTTCTTTTCAGTATAGAATACGAAGGACGTGATACAAAGTTTATATCAAACAAATATGTATTAAATATATTATAGCCCAAGCCCAATTTAAAAGATCCAAGCCCATTTAAAAAAAAAAAAATAGAAGAAACAGGAGAACCGGAAGAAGACTCCGATAGGAGTCTTCTTTTCCAATTAAATCATGATCGGGAGTCTTAGGACCACAGGAGTCCTAGGGCTCTCTATAAAAAAGCCCTCCCCTTCCATAGAAGCCGACCACCATCCTATTCCCCTCTCTTCCTCCCTGATTTTTCCGATTGGAGCCCGGATACTTGTTTCGTTCTCGCCGTGATTGCTCACCGGTGGGGTCACGGAGGCTGAAGTAAGTTTTCCTCCTCCTCCTCTCTTCTTTCTCCTTCTTTCCATGCCTTGTGCACGATGCCGGCGACGGATGTCGTCGATTTTGGTGGAGAAGAGACCCTGTTTGGTCTCTTCTTCCTTTTGGTTTTCCGGCACCGGCGATCACAACCGACCGCAGGCCTTGCCTCTCCGAACTCGAGAGAGTTTCCCCCTCTGTCGCCGGCCTTCGCCGTGTCGGTCGTGGCCTGGACGGCCGGTCAAGGGAGGGGACCTGCCAGTCCCCTGTTTCGGCAGGAAGGAGCCCGAGAGAAAAGAAAAAAAAAAGAAAAAGAGAAAAGAAAAGAAAAAGAAGAAAAAAAGAAAAGAAAAGAAAAGAAAAGAAAAAAAAAGAGAGAGAAAAAGAAAGGGAGAGAGAATCTTTCTCTCTCTGCTCTCTTTCTTTTAGATTTTTAGGATTTATAGAATTAAAAAATAAATAAATAAATATAATAATAATAATTAAAAAAATATAAGAAGAGTTTTCATGGATCAATCCGAAAATCCTGAACGCTGTCGTCTAGTTAATCCATGTGAGGACATTGGATTTTAATAAATTTTATTTTTTTTTAATTCGATGAAATTTTGATCAAAAATATGATATTGACGTACAGGTCCGGAAAGGATTTTCAAGATTTCTAGAATTCCTAGTTTGGATTTTCTTTTGAGGTAAGTAGTGTTTACTTTTATTGAATTTATCTGGTAAATTATAAACTCTGAATTAAATAAATTCATGGCATGCTTGTGATTAAAAATATTTATTGAAAATAATTATTAAAATTATTTATGATTGAAGTTATTTGTTGAAATTATTTATGATTGAAGTTATTTGTTGAAAAAAATTATTATGATGATGTATGATCATAGAGAATGATATGATTGATTTGATTCGAATATCATTTATTTATATTATTTTTGAAAATAATATATGAATTGGAAGATGATATGAATTTGACAACCTGACTATGTAAAGGATCCCGCCAATGGAGGCATATACGTTGGCAATTGATTGTCCTGAGGGTTTATGTCGCCAGCGAGACCAGCGACATGTCGCCACAGAGACCAGGACAAACCGTCAGCGAGACCAGCGGTTCCAAAGGACTTGGCTGCCAGATGATTCGCAGCCCACCGCAAGCAGATACGCGGTATTATGACCCTGCCACAGGAAAAATATGGTCATAGTCATGGTTGGTAAGAAGAACTTAAGAAATTGATGAATTTAAGATGATAAGCATAATTTGAAATTATGATGAATTGAAATTTTATATATGATTGATAGTATGATTATGATTTCATGAATTTACATATTGATTTTGTTATTATCAGTAAATCGATATGTATAGTATTATTGCATGATTCATTCAGTTAAAGGTATACACTGCTTACTGGGCTATTTAGCTCATGATGAGTTTTATATTTTTCTTTACAGATCCAGAAAATTAGCATGATGCGGGATTCCGATTGGGAGAGGATTAGAGATGGAGTTAGCTCATTTGATTTAGGATTTTTTCAGAATTGATTCAAGATTTTTATTTTAAGTGTTGATTTTGTCAGACAATTATTTTTCTTTTGGACACTGAGTTTTGATTTGTTATTTGAACTAAGGTTTGATTATTAAAAAAATTAAAAAATATTTAACTTTATGTGTAAGATATCACGATGAAATATCTTGCATGCTTATGAAAAAAGTTTTCTATGAGTATGCGGCGATTGCCATGACCCTCGATTCACAATCTCGGGTCGAGGGCGTGACAATTAATATGGTATCAGAGCATAAGTAGATAGATGAAGACATGTAGAATAGAATGAGCGAGTGATGGGTAGATATTAAAAAATTTGAGAGGTTAGTTATGATAATTATGATCTGACCTGTCTCAAGTAAGTTTATAACCTTATTAAGGATAAGTTATTATCTCAAATTTGTCATAGGTCAAAATGCCTCCACGACGAACGAAGAATACTCAACGAGCGGTAGGAGGGACATCAAATCCACTTGGTGATAACACTCCCCAATTGAATAGCGGCACATCTCAGCAGGAGGGAATCCTTGATCCTACCGAAAATACTCTGACAGTACAGGAGGAGCCGAACATGACTCAACTAATGCAAACTCTGATCGGAGTAGTTCAAACACAACAACAGTTACTTCAACAACAACATGCACAGCCACGTCAGCATTTTCCACCAACACCTGCACATGGAGAACATCCGATGCAGAGAAACAATATCGTCGAGTTTAAGAAGCTAGCCCCTCCAGCTTTCAAAGGGACTATCGAGCCATTGGAAGCAGATAACTGGATTATGAAAATGGAGAAAGCATTCACTGTGCAAGAATGTCACGATGAAGAGAAGATCCGCTACACAGCAGATCTGTTACAAGACGAGGTATACAACTGGTGGTGTATACTTGAACAAAAATATGAACACGATAGAATACCACTCACTTGGAAGAGATTCCGAGATGAATTCTTTGACAATTACTTCTCTCGAAGTGTCAGAATACAGAAAGAGCAGGAGTTCATTCATCTGAAACAGGAGAACAGATTCGTTGCAGAATATGAAGCTAAATTCATGGAGTTAGCCAAGTTTGTTCCAAGATTAGTTGAGATTGAGCAAGACAGAGTACACAAATTTGAAATGGGACTGAAGACAAAAATTAAAAAATAAGTTGTACCTTATGAGTTAACTACTTATGCCTCAGTTGTGAATAAAGCTCTAATAATTGAGAGAAAGTTAATGAAGCACATGCGGAGAGAGAAAGGAATCAGAAGAAGAGAAATAGGTTTGGTGGAACTCAAGGACGAAATCAGAACAATAAGAATTCAGCAAAGAAGCCAGCAAATGATAAGAATCGTGAGAATGAGACAGCTAGATGTTCGAGATATTGCCGAAGAGAGCATGAGTCTTCTAATTGCCCATGGAATACTGGTTCTTGTTTTAGCTATGGACAGAAAGGATACAAAATTACAGATTGCCCCCAAAGGGATGAGAATAGACCCACACAAACAAAGGATAGAGGTCAAAGGCCGAAAACTCAAGAAAGAATTTATGTACTCACACAACAGGATGCTCAGGCCTCTAATGCTGTGGTGACAGGCATCATTCCTGTATCTGATATTCATGCTTCAGTTTTGTTTGATTCTGGTGCTACACACTCCTTTATATCCACTACCTTTATTAGACAACATGATATAGTATGTGAACCTATGAAAATTAAATTATATGTTGAGACACCAGTAGGTGGTATTTTGAGTACCGAAAGTGTGTGCAAGTCATGTAGTATCAGAATAGGAGAAAGAGAATTACCGACAGATTTGGTGGTCCTAGATATGCATGATTTCAATGTCATTCTAGGAATGGATTGGCTTGATACTTATCATGCCTCTGTGGATTGTCATGGAAAGAGAGTGAACTTTCAAATACCAGAAGAATTAACATTCAGTTTTGATGGAAGTACAGGAACCACCCCTCCACGTATTATTTCATTTGTGCAAGCTAGACAGATGCTAAGAAAGGGATGTAGAGGTTACCTAGTATCAATAAAGAATAAAGAACATGATGAATTGAAGTTACAGGATATTTCCATCGTAAATGAATTTTCGGATGTATTCATTGATGATTTAACCGGACTACCACCAGACAGAGAAATTAAATTTATCATTGAGTTGGCGCCCAATACCGGTCTGATTTCTAAAGCTCCTTACCGAATGGCCCCTATGGAGTTAAAAGAGTTAAAAGATCAATTACAAGATTTCTTGGATAAAGGTTTTATAAGGCCTAGTGTATCTCCTTGGAGAGCTCCAGTCTTATTTGTGAAGAAGAAAGATGGTAGTATGAGGCTTTGTATCGACTATAGAGAGTTGAATAAGAATACTATCAGAAATAAGTATCCTCTACCTCGAATCGATGATTTATTTAATCAGCTGCAAGGTGCACAAGTCTTTTCAAAAATTGATCTTCGTTCAAGATATCATCAGTTAAAAATCAAAATAGAGGACATACCAAAGACTGCATTTAGAACTCGTTATGGACATTATGAATTTCTAGTGATGCCTTTTGGGTTAACCAATGCTCCAGCGGCCTTTATGGATTTAATGAACAGAATATTCAAATCCTATCTTGATAAGTTTGTTGTCGTATTTATTGACGATATCTTGATATATTCAAGGAGCAAATTGGAGCATGAAGAATATTTACGGTGTGTACTATAAATATTGAGGAAAGAAAAGCTTTATGCCAAATTTAAGAAGTGCGAATTTTGGTTGGATAAAATAGTCTTTTTAGGACACATCGTGTCTAAAGATGGAATTTCTATGGATCCTACAAAAGTGAAAACTGTGATGCAGTGGAACAGACCTACAAATATTTTCAAGATTCGAAGCTTTCTGAGAATGGCAGGATATTACAGACGACAAAACAGAGGACATACCAAAGACTGTATTTAGAACTCGTTATGGACATTATGAATTTCTAGTGATGCCTTTTGGGTTAACCAATGCTCCAGCGGCCTTTATGGATTTAATGAACAGAATATTCAAATCCTATCTTGATAAGTTTGTTGTCGTATTTATTGACGATATCTTGATATATTCAAGGAGCAAATTGGAGCATGAAGAATATTTACGGTGTGTACTACAAATATTGAGGAAAGAAAAGCTTTATGCCAAATTTAAGAAGTGCGAATTTTGGTTGGATAAAATAGTCTTTTTAGGACACATCGTGTCTAAAGATGGAATTTCTATGGATCCTACAAAAGTAAAAACTATGATGCAGTGGAACAGACCTACAAATATTTTCAAGATTCGAAGCTTTCTGAGAATGGCAGGATATTACAGACGATTTGTAGAAGGATTCTCCCGCATAGCTGCACCTTTGACTTGTCTTACTCAAAAAGGGGTTAAATTCGACTGGACCGAAGATTGTGAACAGAGTTTTCAAGAGTTAAAACAATGATTAGTTTCAGCCCCTATCCTTACTATACCAACAGGAAATGAAGGATTCACAATATATAGTGATGCATCTAAAAAGGGACTCGACTGTGTATTGATGCAACATGGTAAGGTAGTGGCCTACGCCTCAAGATAATTGAAATCATATGAACAGAATTATCCGACACATGATTTGGAATTAGCTGCAGTGATTTTTGCCTTAAAAATTTGGAGACATCACTTATACGGTGCGCAGTGTGAAGTGTTTACTGATCATAAGAGTTTGAAGTATATTTTTACGCAGAAGAAATTAAACATGAGACAAAGAAGGTGGTTAGAACTGTTGAAAGATAATGATTTAACAATCCATTATCATCCCGAAAAAGCTAATGTCGTTGCTGATGCCCTTAGTAGAAAATTCGTGAGAAATTTGACGGTTTTAATCACACATCAAAGCCAATTATTGAAGGATATAAGGAGACTGGGATTAGACATCCGAATATATGACTCAACAGTACGATTGGCCAACATGAGGGTTCAGCCAACACTCATTGAAAGAATTATAGTTGCCCAGAATGATGATCCACAACTAATGAAAATAAGGAATTCAATGGAAGCTGGTGTTCAATCTGAATTCAAGATACATGATGATGGTTCGTTGAGGTTCGAAAATAAAATTTGCATACCCAATGATTCAGTACTCAAGCATGAAATACTTCAGGAAGCACATCAGACCAGTTATACAGTTCATCCGGGAGGTACTAAGATGTATAGAGACTTAAAGGAAATGTACTGGTGGAATAATATGAAGAGAGAGATCGCTCAATTCGTGGCTTAATATTTGGTGTGTCAACAAGTTAAAGCTGAACATCAAAGACCTGCGGGACTACTTCAACCTCTTGATATTTCAGTATGGAAGTGGGAACATATCACTATGAATTTTGTAACTGGACTACCTAAGACTCCAAGTAAAAATGATGCAGCCTGGGTGATTGTGGACCGATTGATAAAGTCTGCACACTTTCTACCAATTAGAGTTAGATTTACTTTGAAAAATACTAGCAAAATTATATATGAAAGAAATTGTAAGGCTACATAGAATTCTAGTGACCATCGTATCGGATCGAGATACCAGCTTTGTATCACAGTTTTGGAAGAGCTTACACCAGGCATTAGGAACAAAATTGAACTTTAGTACAGCTTTTCATCCACAGACTGATGGTTAGTCAGAGAGAACTATTCAGATCTTAGAAGATATGTTGAGAACTTATATTTTGGATATGAAAAGTTCATGGGATGAGCATCTACCTTTGATTGAGTTTGCTTACAATAACAGTTATCAGGCTAGTATTGGTATGGCACCTTCGAAGCGTTATATGGTAGAAGATGCCGATCACCGATTCACTGGGATGATGTTGGTGAGCGGAGAATATTGGGTCCCGAACTTGTTCAACAAGCAGTCGAGAAGATTCAATTAATTAAAGAACGACTTCGGGCAGCACAAAGCAGACAGAAAAGTTATGCAGATAACAGGAGACGAAAATTAGAATTTCAAATTGGTGACCATGTATTTCTCAAAGTATCTTCTTCAAAAGAAATCTCAAGATTTGGCATTCGTGGCAAATTGAATCCTAGATATGTGGGTCCGTTTGAGATTTTGGAAAGAATTGGTGAGGTGGCTTATAGACTTACCTTACCACTTTCACTTGCAGGAGTACATAATATTTTTCATATTTTTATGTTAAAAAAATATTTACCAGACCCAAGTCACATCGTGGAACTTGAACCATTGCAAGCCAGAAAAGATCTATCATATGAAGAATATCCGATACGGATCGTGGACCGTAAAGAACAAGTACTGAGACGTCGCAACATTTCGTATGTCAAGGTACAGTGGAGTCGACATTCAGAAAGAGAAGTTACTTGGGAATTAGAGGAAGAAATGAAGCAAAAGTATCCTCAGCTCTTCGAGAACATAGGTATAAAAAATTTCGAGCACGAAATTTCTTTTAGGGGTGAAGAATGTTATAGCCCAAGTCCAATTTAAAAGATCCAAGCCCATTTAAAAAAAAAAAAATAGAAGAAACAGGAGAATCGGGAAGAAGACTCCCAGTAAGAGTCTTCTTCTCCGATTAAACCATGATCGGAAGTCCTAGGACCACCAAGAGTCCTAGGGCTCTCTATAAAAAGGCCCTCCCCTTCCTTAGAAGCCGACCACCGATCCTATTCCCCTCTCTTCCTCCCTGATTTCTCCGATTGGAGCCGCGGATACTTGTTTCCTTCTCGCCGTGATTGCTCACCGGCGGGGTCACCGGAGCCCGAAGTAAATTTTTCTCCTCTTCCTCTCTTCTTTCTCCTTCTTCCCGTGCCTCTGTGCATGACTGCCGACGACGGATGTCGCTGATTTTTAGTCGGAGAAGAGACCCCTGTTTGGTCTCTTCTTCCCTTTTGATTTTTTGGTGCCGGCGATCACAACCGACCGCCGGCCTTATCTCTCCGAACTCGAGAGAGTTGCCCCCTCTGTCGTCGGCCTTCGCCGTGTCGGCCGTGGCCTGGATGGCCGATCAAGGGAGGGGACCTGCCAGTCTCCTGTTTCGGCCAGGAAGGAGCCTGAGAGAAAAGAAAAAAAAGAAGAAAAAAAGAAAAGAAAAGAAAAGAAAAAGAAAAGAAAAGAAAAGAAAAGAAAAGAGAGAGAAAAAGAAAGGGAGAGAGAAACTTTCTCTCTTTGCTCTCTCTTTTAGATTTTTAGAATTTATGAAATTAAAAAAAATAAATAAATATAATAATAATAATTAAAAGAAATATAAGAAGAGTTTTCATGGATCAATTCAAAAATCTTGGACGCTGTCGTCTAGTTAATCCATGTGAGGACATTGGATTTTAACAAATTTTATTTTTTTTAATTCGATGAAATTTTGATCAAAAATATGATATTGACGTACCAGGTCTGGAGAAGAATTTTCAAGATTTCTAGAATTCCTAGTTTGGATTTTCTTTTGAGGTAAGTAGTGTTTACTTTTATTGAATTTATCTGGTAAATTATAAACTCTGAATTAAATAAATTCATGGTATGTTTGTGATTGAAAATATTTATTGAAAATAATTATTGAAATTATTTATGATTGAAGTTATTTGTTGAAATTATTTATGATTGAAGTTATTTGTTGAAAAAAATTATTATGATGATGTATGATCATAGAGAATGATATGATTGATTTGACTCGAATATTATTTATTTATATTATTTTTAAAAATAATATATGAATTGAAAGATGATATGAATTTGACAACCTGACTATGTAAAGGACCCCGCCAATGGGGGCATATATATTGACAATTGATTGTCCTGAGGGTTTATGTCGCCAGCGAGCCCAGCGACATGTCACCAGAGAGACCAGTGACAAATCGTCAGCGAGACCAGTGGTTCCAAAGGACTTGGCTGCCAGATGATTCGCAGCCCACCGCAAGTAGATACGCGATATTATAACCCTGCCACAGGAAAAATGTGGTCATAGTCATGGTTAGTAAGAAGAACTTAAGAAATTGATGAATTTAAGATGATAAGCATAATTTAAAATTATGATGAATTGAAATTTTATATATGATTGATAGTATGATTATGATTTCATAAATTTACATATTGATTTTGTTATTATCAGTAAATCGATATGTATAGTATTATTACCTGATTCATTCAGTTAAAGGTATACACTGCTTACTGAGCTATTTAGTTCATGATGAGTTTTATATTTTTCTTTACAGATCCAGAAAATTAGCATGATGCGGGATTCTAATTGGGAGAGCGATTAGAGATGGAGTTAGCTCATTTGATTTAAGATTTTCTTAGAATTGATTCAAGATTTTTATTTTAAGTGTTGACTTTATCAGACAATTATTTTCCTTTTGGACACTGAGTTTTGATTTGTTATTTGAACTAAGGTTTGATTATTAAAAAAATTGAAAAATTATTTAACTTTATGTGTAAGATATCATGATGAAATGCCTTGCATGCTTATGGGAAAAGTTTTCTATGAGTATGCGGCGATTGTCATGACCTTCGATTCACAATCTCGGATCGGAAGCGTGACAAAATAACTTTTCGATATATATTATAAATATTTTTTTAATATATTTCTAGCAGTGATTTAATAAACATATTTAAAAAAATAATATTCAGTTTTTAAAATATATTATTTATTAATATATAATATATGATCAGATAATACATATCTAATAAATTATCATCCAATAGTCAAATACATATCTCTGAATAAATTAATATATAATTTTTAAAAATATGATATTGGTGTACATCAATCGAGTCTTATCGCTATATTAAGATTAAGCAATTTTTCATTGGGACGAGGATAGCGAGGCACACATTCAAAGAGGAAAGGAAAGAGGTAGAGAGGGATTTTAGAGAAGGAGAAATAAGTGGAATACAACGGAAGAAAAAAATTTAATAATTTTTTTTTTAATCATAAAATAGATAAATTTTAATGATAGAATTTTTTTTTTTTTTTTTTATTTTACCCTTTTCCTCGTCGCCAGGAATACACGTCGAAACAAAAAAGAAGTTCCCAAGCAATTTTCTACAATACCCGCACTTTTTGCGTATGATGCATGCACCATCATTTTTGGTAAAAGCCATCATCCCCATTTTGAAAACTAGAAATCACCTATCCGTATTGACGTTGGGCTGTACAAACCTGTCCCATTGGATATCCATATCATATCATGCTGCAACATCTGATGAGACTGTGGATTCACGATGTTGAGCACGTGACCCACATGTTACTACAGGGATTGAGAGGCTTGTTTACCTTAAAAGACTTTCTACTCATCATTAATATTTTCCCCAGGGGTTGAATAAGAATTGGAATAATAATTTTATTCAAACTTGCCTGCTTCCACGTCGTGCATCACATGCACGCTTCCTGACACGTGGCATCCTTTCCTATCGTCCACCCCATTCGAAGTATCTGGCCAAACACGAATGCAAGTTTCCAGACCCATCCTCAATCCCTAAAATACCCCTAATCATTTTAATGTCTCAGGTATGATAAAGGAGAATGCCGATGTCATTTGAAGAATGAACGAGGGTATTTTAATAATTTAGGCGATGACGGGCGTGTATAAAATGGACAGCGGCGCGCGAGGGAAATTATTGTTCCTGGTTGGAGGCGGCGCCTATCGGTCTTTGCCGCGTGAAGGGAAGCGAAGCAAACCCTAACCCTAGATCTCGAATGGCGTCGTTCGCGGAGGCTCCTCCCGGCAATGCGAAGGCGGGGAGAAGATCTTCAAGACGAAGTGCGCCCAGTGCCACACGGTCGAGAAGGGGGCCGGACACAAGCAAGGTGAACCTCTTCTCCTTTGCCGATCTCCGTATATCTCGCTTGATCTTCTTGTGAGAGTTTTTTGTTCGATTTGTTTGATCTGAACCTTCTCTGATCGGTATTCTGTGGTCCCGAATCTCGATCTGCTTGAATCTTGGGTTAAACAAAAGGGCTTTTGAAATTTTGCTTCCTTTTTGTTTTGTTTTTTTTCTTTCTTTCTTTTTTTCAACATGATGGTTGTTTCTTAATTTATTTTATGTGATCGATAGTTTAATTTCCTGCATTATTTATGCTGAATATCTCTACTTTAAGTCTTCCTGGGTTTCTGTTGGATTTGCAACCTCCGATCTCTCTCTCTATATATATATATTCCCCTTCTATTTGTGCTGGTGATCTCTAATCTATTTGTTTGCTGATCGCATGATATCCTTTTTGTTATATCCAGGGAAGATCTGCGAATTTTGGTAATAGGGTTTGTTGCCTGATTTGGTAGTTGGCGTGTTTTTTTTTCTTTCCTTTTGTGTTTTGAGGTTAATTAGCAATGAATGAAAATTCTGCCATTGAGGCTTTGGGAGGAACAAAGAGGACCGGTTTTTATCTTGGTTACGTATCAAAACCAGTGAGTTTCATGGTGTTCATAATTCATAGCGTTTGTTGATGATCTGCGGGCTGGTAACAAATTATTGCCTATTTTAATTCACACATTCATGTTTACATTTGCTATTATCCATGCTTTGGCTTGGATTTCTGTTCTCCTTTAGCTAGTAATAATTTGGTGTCAATTGCGTATAGATTTTTGTGACAATTTTTTCATTTTGCTCTGATGTTGATGTATGCAGGACCTAATTTGAATGGACTTTTTGGAAGGCAATCTGGTACCACACCTGGTTATTCGTACTCTGCTGCAAACAAGAACATGGCTGTGACATGGGAGGAGTCAACATTGTATGCTTACTTGCTTAATCCTAAAAAGGTATGAAATCCAAACTCAATATCTTAGATAACACAATCAAAGTTTCAAATCTCGTCGGATAGGGCTGTTCTGATTGTTTCATGGAATGGGATGCGCCGCATCCCACCCCGTCCCGACACTTGGGGCAGGGATGTCCCAAGATGTCTAAGACACTAGCGGGATGGCACACATCAGATTATATCCCATCCCAGTGTTCCGCAGGACGTCTTGGGATCTGAATTCTTGCATATAACTTCAAACTCAGTTAATTTTTTTTATTGTATTATTACATATAAGATATGCAACGTGTTTGACTACACATCTCGATGATAGCTAACACCAGCATACAATTTTTTCCGAACAACCGGTTAAGTTTTTTTTTTTTACATATTAATGTTAGGAAGGGTTGCGAAATCTAGATTTTCCACCTGAACTGAGACAGTAATATCAGAGACAAATTGGCAGGAATTTTAGTAGGATCTTCTTGGTTGCTAGTCATTATTTTATGGAAAGATGTGCAGATTCTACATATTGGATATTAAGGAATCAAGTATGTATTGATATATTTTTTTGCTATAAAAAAATCCACTGGAATGGTGAAATATCTACAAGGCGTGAAGTATGGGAGGAACATATTGTATTCCTAAGAGGCATAGATAACCTTTTTCGGTATGCCTATTGATTTATAATTTGTTAAATCGATTGATTTTAGGACATACTATTTTTTGAGGTACATTGTCTCCTTCCTTTTCAGTAGAAAGAAACTAGTTGAATCAGTGAAATGATAGCTCCTGTTGAATTCTGCACAAAGTTGGAATCAGCAAGGGGTGGGGAATGGCTTGAGTTTTAGGGTAGTTTGTTTTGGGGAAAGAAAACATGGCTAGCAGCATCCACATTGGCAAACAATGTTGACACTCTCATGCAACAAAGAAGTTAGTTGTAGTTAATACATTAGTTGGTGGTAAAGGGGCATGTGACCTTGAGAGTGAGGGGGGCAATGAGTGTCCATGGCCTGCTTCCTGAACGTAATCGAAATTCTTCAAATGAACATGAGTAGCTTCCAGGTTGTTTGGGTCCTAGAAGCACAAGCTAAGCTTTGTTTGGTTAGGTTCAGTGTAGAAGCTTCTGGCTGGATCCAGTATGATCGGCCTAGAAGAGGGAGTTAAATTGTGAGAAGGAGAGGTCAGAGGGTCTTTGGGCATGATCCATACCGGATTAAAGAATGACCTCTCGAATTCTTTCAAAAAAAAAAAAAAAATCTCACCAAGATGGGGACTGCTACTCTCGTACTCTCCTCTCCCTTTTGCTTGCTTCCTCCCCTCTCCTGTGATGTCTTCTGAGCTGATCCTGCCTGATTTAGCCAGAAATTCCCAAACATGCCCTATGTGGTTATAAATATCCACAATCCAAGAATCTGACTTGCTTCAGAAGTGTGTGAAAATATGTTTTGGTTCAGACTTTTCAAGATGGACACAGTTGTCTGAGTAGCCCCCAAATGCTGGTCGGTAAATGAGGTTAGAGTCCATATATTAACAACATCTGACCTGTTTCTTCCCATATTGAGGGTGCTCTTGACCTGACAGATTCTAGCTGATGAGGACATAATTTTGTTCACTTGCTGGTACAATTTTTTTGGAGGTTGCTTCTGAAAAGCTCACTTACGAGTATATGATATCTTTTTAGATTTCTATTAGAATGGTGGCAATATAATGTTGTAGTGCTATACTTTGCCCAGTTGTGGCTGCATTGAGGTCAAAGTTGTTCTTGTTCATGGGATTTTTTAACTGAAGCCTTGCTCTCGCCTGGTCCATGGAGATGGATGGAAGGATTTTCTGGGGATAGAAATGTAGCAGTGAGCATGGGACTTTTTACAGTGGGGTATTTGTTGGGGAGAAAGGAAAAAAAAGGAGGGAGTCTTAACTTGACGAGGGAAACTCTGTTTTTCCCTAAATTTTATATTGATTGTTTACCTGTTCATGGATAGAGGGGAGTCTAACTTGGTGAGGGGAACTGTATTTCTCCCTAAATTTTATATTGATTGATTATTTGTTTATGGATAGAGGGGGGTCTAACTTGGTGAGGGAAACTGTGTTTCTCTCTAGATTTTATATTGATTGGTGAACTGTTCATGGATACACAAATGGCTTTCCTGTAAGGAACCTCTGGATGAAGCATTAATTTTATGCATTGGTCTGCCTAGGCTGTTATCTTACGTGCATCATGCTTGATGACTGCTTGTATCTAATGAGAAAAAAAATAAACTTATAATGCTGAGTATTGCATGCCTCATGCTATGCTATGTCACAATCATCTATTGGTCCTTACCCAATGAGAGAGAAATAAACTTACGATCCTATGATTTGCATGCCTCATGCCATGTCACAATCATTTCTACCCAATGACAGGGATACACTTACGATCCTAAGATTTGCATGCCTCGTGTTGTATCACAATCATCTCTCCATTCCGCCAATAGTTAAATCATATCGACCGAGATTCTTTATATTGGTTAACTAGAATTTTATTTCTGCAATTTTTTCTCATTCTCATTAATTTTTTTTGGGGGTGTAGGGAACTGGAACTGGAGAAATGTTTAATTATTTTGTGTGCGCTAATAGTTCTCTTTCCATAATGATTATTGGCAGTTTCTTACATGTAATGATAGTGAACGCACATTTGAAACTATATGGAACTCTTGTATGATTTCTCATGGGCTTTTTCTGGTTGTGCAGTACATTCCTGGTACCAAGATGGTTTTCCCTGGACTGAAGAAGCCACAGGAGCGTGCGGACCTTATTGCTTATCTCAAAGAGTCCACAGCACCTTAAATCCGTTACAACCTATTATACCGCGGACAAATTTTTTGGGCAAATAAGACCTGAAGGGTCATCCTGCTTTTTTCAAAGCGGTGGAGCCATAAAAACATTTATTCTTTGACGAGTTCCTCTTAAATTGTTTCCATCTACCAAGGGATTGTTTCCCTGAGATAAATTTATTTTGGCTGTAAAATTTAGCTCTGCAACATTTCCAGGAATACCAGTAATTGTGAGATCATTTGTGACATCCAGCAGATGCCCCAAAATTAACAAATAACCATTATTCAGGACAATCTTTTAGTGCTTTGGATGTGGTGCGCAGGAGGTTGTTTGTGGTCAGTCTTGTTTGCTATGATTTTTGAGGTTTGGATAGAGGGATGGGGATTCATTGTAATCTCTTTCTTTACGCGAACAGGATCATCAGATGGTCAGGTGGCTGGCCTTTGCGAAAATTTGGTTGTGTGTGGAGTTCGTTCTGATGTCAATTTGTGTTTGTTTGGCTGTGGCCTCTGTTGGTGCTCGCATGTTTTAGTGTCCTAGGGGGAACAGAGCTATTTAACTTGGTTTTCGGATGTTATGAATATTCTTTTGAACATTTTGTGGGAGTTTGAAACGGTGCTCAGAAGGCGGTCTTTTTTTTTTTTTATTCCTCCCCTTCAGAATTCAGTTTTTATGTGCGCTGATCAAAAACGTTTTAAATTTAGCTTTTTGTCTCTATCGTACGGTGTTTTAATTTTTTTTAGCGTTTCTCTATCGTCCGATCTTCTTTCTTGTGCTCCTTTTTGTATGTTGGTTTCATGGTGGCGAAATTCTTTGTACGCCATTTGCGGTGTAGAAAATTCTACGTGGAGCGCACCGTGGTTCACGTATCGTTCTCATGGCGACTGATGTTCTGCAGCGGCTTTTGTTGCTTGGTAAAGAGATATCGGACCATCTCTGCACTTCCTCTGCGGTAAATGTTGTTCTATTTGTTTGAGTGATTGGCCATTTTTCGGGAGATGTTCTGTTTGTTGAGGGAGTGTTTTTAAATAATTAATTCAATGATAGCATCTAAAAAGTTTGAGTTTAAAAAGTGCAAGGGACGAGATAATAAAAAAAAGAGGATAATCAATAATGATGGGTTAAATGAAGAATTTTTTTTTATCGTAATTTTTTTTCTAAATATTGGTATATATTTGGAGAAATTGTTTTAGCATGATGATAAAATATCATATTTTTGGCATTTATTTGGTTGTGCATCTAAAAAAAATTAAGTAAAATATCTTAATAAAATCTAAAATTTTATCTCATTCTATCTAAAAATTTAAGAATATATTTGAAAAAAAATAGATAAAAATTAAATTCTCTCGTATGTGAATATTTTTCTATAAAATAAGAAAAACTTATTTCTATACAAATATCACTTTCCCATCCCTTTTCTTTAAAAACTCAACCAAACAGCAAGTCTTTCTCTATTGTTTTCATTGACCATACTCTCCAACTCTCCCCGCCAACCAAACGTGTTCTCTAAGTGCAGCGAGTGGTTTTGGCTTGATTCTAATTATTATATTACTTCTAACTAATTTTATTAAGAATAATGTTTGAAAGATAATATATTGTTTTGAATGATCTGGATCCAAAATTTATACATTTATAATGACGAAATCTGGTAGCGATATGGACAAGTTGGGCGGGCAACTTGACCGATTACTTCATAAGTTTGAGAGCCTTCATCCAGATACCATTGAAATAACGGGTCAGATTACATCTGCACTTGTTATGCCAAGTCTAGTCTTACTCGCTTGGATTCTCAGCTAATGCCCATCTAACTAGCATGCAGATCAAAGAATACTGCTGATACACAGTTCATTGGCACCTTGATTTACAAAACATATAAACAAAGCATCATGAAGGTGCTACCTTCTAGTATCTTAAATTATACCTGCATACATGATTTGAACTTAGGTTAAGCAAGGAAAAGAGATAAAATATTTGTATATTATATTTTTAAGTCATAATACTATTATTAGATTTGACGCCTCGAGATTCAGCCCACAGCGAGGTTCGCGGCGAAAAACGGAGTCCAACGAGATCAAGATCATCCCAAACGAAGCTCGGATGGAGGAATACGAGCTTTTGAAGTCAGCATGAGACTCGAGGCGGCGGAAGACCACCTGCGGCTAGCGGCGACCGGCGGAGCGGCGGCGGCGCGCGGCCCATGTGGGGCCAACGTGCGACCCAGGCAGGCGGGCGGCCCAGGCGGGCATGCAGCCCAACCCGTGCACAGGACAGCGCACGGGCGCGGCCAGGCCCGCGCGCGGGCCGGCCCAGGCCCAGGCGCCCTGTCTGGCCTGTACCCCGGTCCACCGTAGACCGAGCAGTCTACGGATGGGCCTGTGGACCACGTGGGAGTTTTTCATGCATTTTTTGCATTCTACGATACTATTCATGACTGGAGCGCGATCGAAAGCCCAGAGACGTCCCTGTCTTGATCCGACGGTGCAGGGGGTTATTTGGCTTTGTTTAGGACTTCTAATCCCTCTCTAATCAGGTTTAAGCCCTTTAAATAGGGCTGGTCGGTGAAATAGAGAGCAAGTGGTTTGGTTTTTGCCGTACGGAACCCGTGAAGGAGAGAGAGAAGGCCGTATGCTGTGAGAGAAGGAGCAGGAGGCTCTTGGACAGCAGACGCGGTCACTTCAGGGATTAGAGGGTCTTCTAAGAGAGAGAGAGCTTTTGAGAGGGAACTTCTAGTGAGAGAGAATTGGGTATACAAGGGTTGAGGGTGAGGTCTCCTCTTGTAAATTTTTTTTTTCATAGTGAAGTTTGCATGCCCCGTGGAGGTGAGCCTTTTTGTGGCTATCCACGTATTTTGATTGTTTTGTTTTGTTTCTTCTTTCTTCCTGCTGCATCGCATGGTACTGAAAAGGTCTTGGGAGTGGTGTCCTGACCAGACATCCACCCAACAAGTGGTATCAGAGCAAGGTGGTATAAGGACGCAGATTACAGCGGTGGTGAGCAAGATTGAAGATGGAGAAGACAGTAACAATCAAGATGGAGATCAACAAATTCGATGGTAAGAGTAATTTTTTTGTGGCAGGCAAGGGTGAAGGACGTGCTCATCCAAAGGGGTTGATCGATGCTCTCTTATGCAATGAAAGCTGACCACCATGGAGGTGCGGGATTGGAAACGGCTACAGATGCAGGCGGTGAGCACCATTCGTATGTACTGATGGATGAGGTGGTGATCCATGTGCTGAGCGAGACTTCCCCGATGGTGCTGTGGTCAAAGCTCGAGGAGTTATACATGGCGAAGTCTCTTACCAACACTCTTTTTCTCTGAAGGCAGTTCTACCAACTACGGATGACTGAGGGATAGAGCATGCAGGAGCATCTCAGCCACTTCCAGAAGATCCTCACCGACCTCCTCAACGTTGACGAGAATGTTGAGGAGAAGACCAGGGCGCTGGTTTTGCTAACGTCGCTTCTCCTTCATATGAGTCCTTGGTGACTGCTCTTCTAGTGGAGAAAGCATCATCAAGATGGATGAGGTCACCGCAGTGATACTCCAGAACGAGGTTCTCAAGAGGGAGAATCCAGCTTCGAGCTCAGGTGGCGGTAGCTCAGCTTTGGTGGCTTCTGGAGGAGCAGGAGGCGGTAGACGAGCGACAGGAGATCGCAACGAGGGCGGTCCAAGTCCAGGAGGGACTTGAGCAAAATCAGATGTTACCGGTGTGAGGAGTTGGGACATCTAGGCAGAGATTGCCTCAACTCAAAAATCGGACGGTGGCTGCTGTAGCGATGGCTGGCAGCGATTCAGATGGAGATGTCCTGGAGATATCTGACGAGGTATCTACTTCTTCTCAGTAGTGGATATTAGATTCTGCATGCCCCTATCATGTATGTTGCAGAGAGGAGTAGTTTGACTCCCTGGAGAACAGTGAGGGCACTGTATATCTACCGGATGGATCGAGTTGTGCGATCAGAGGCATTGGGACGATCAGCTGAAGGACACATGACGGTGCAGTGAGGAGATTGGGGAAGGTCCGATACATATCCGATTTCAAGCAGAATCTTATCTCACTTAGCAGACTGGATTCGAGAGGCTACAGGACGGTAGCTGATGGAGGAATTCTGAGGGTGCTACGCGGCGATAGGATTGTTCTGAAGGAGAAGAAGGGGAGCAGAGGAATTATTACCTAGCAGGAAGTCCAGTGCGATGTGGAGCTTCAGGAGTCAGGCAGAGCCCAGAGTGAGGTGGAGCTCCAGGAGGCGGATCGAGCACGAGATAAGAGACTCGAGAGGACGAGAGGCGACGTCGCAAGGTGAGATACCTATTGCCGCAGGATGATGCCCCGAGCAGGTCTCAAGTCAGGAGGAGCACAGCATACGATGAAAATGAGATCGAGCAGCCTGGCTCGACTCCCATGTTTGCCCATTCATGATCAGCAGGCAATTGCCCAGGACATGGGGCGAGGAGATCCAGAAGCTCTCGGAGTTTGGAGGAGGCCGAATATCGAGTCAAGATTAAAATTGTTAGGATTTGATGCCTCGAGATTCAGCCACATTGAGCTCACAACGAGGTTTGCGGCAAAAAATGGAGTCCAACGAGACTAAGATCACTCCAAATGAAGTTCGGATGGAGGAGATACAAGCTTTTGAAGTCGGCACGAGATTCGAGACGGTGGAGGGCCACCGGCGGTGGCCCAAGCGGGCGGACGGCCCTGCCCGTGCGTGGAATCCGAGCGCGGGCCAGCCCAGGCCCAGGCGCCCTGCTGGGCATGTACCCCGGTCCATCGTGGATCGGTCGGTCCATAGGTGGGCCTGTGACCGCGTGGGTGTTTCTCATGCATTTCTCACGGTCTACGGTACTATTTCATGGACCGAAGCTCAATCGGAGGGTCCAAGGACGTTCCGATCTTGATTCGACGGTCCAAAGGTTATTTAGCTTTGTTTAGGACTCTTAATCCCTCTTTAATCAAGTTTAAGCCCTTTAAATAGGGCTGATCGGTGAAATAGAAAGCAAGTGGTCTGGTTTTTGCCGTACGGAACCCGTGAAGGAGAGAGAGAAGACCATATACTGTAAGAGAAGGAGCAGGAGGCTCCTGGACAGCGGACGCCGGTCACTTCAGGGGTTCAGGAGGTCTTTCAAGAGAGAGAGAGCTTTTGAGAGGAAAACTTCTAGTGAGAGAGAATTGGGTGTATAAGGGTGAGGGTGAGGTCTCCTCTTGTAAATTTTTTTTTCATAGTGAAGTTTGCATGCCCCGTGGAGGCGAGCCTTTTTGTGGCTGATCCACATATTTTGATTGTTTTATTTTGTTTTGTTTCTTCTTTCTTCGTGCTGTATCGCGTGGTACTGAAAAGGTCTTGAGAAGTGGTGTCCTGATCAGACATCCACCCAACAAATATGTACATCAATATATAGCCTAACAATATCTAGTAAGAAAAGTATATCAAAACTAATGAAAAAATACCAATCACATTTGGAATACCATATGCATAACTAATTTTTCAAATGACTCTCTTCAACTTCCACTGCATGACGAATGCTTTTATTTCCTTTAACTCCGAGAGAATCTATTATCGGATGGTATTTGAAACAAAGGCTTCATGTCATCAAGGACTGGTTCCAATGTGCCAATGCCCGCGAGCAAACGGAAGGGCAGTCAGGATATTCAAATCTGTCTCTAGAATGTCTGAAGTCCCTGGGTATTCCAAGTTTCAAAGGAAGCTTTTGACCATTAAACTAAGATGGAGTTTTTTTTTCAGTTTCTTTCTTCTAGATGGCCTTGGTATCTTTATCACTGAGAGCACAAGAATTTTGACAAAGTCAGCCTCTCTCATTGTGTGATTGAGAGCTAATTCATTTGTTTGAGCAAAGATGGAATTTCCTTTTTCCAGCTGCTTTATAGTGTAGCCTTTGATTGGAATTTCTTATAACTCAATTACTTTTAGCAAAAAATATTTTGCTTAGCAGAAAAAAAATGCAATTTAAGGGTAAAATAATTGGATAATAATAAAAGAAGTCAACAAACTGTAACTTGAGAGATTTGAGAATTCTAGTTAAGTGATATTTACCCAATTTTCTCCAAAAAAATGACAATTCTCTAATAAGAAGAAAAAAAAAAGTTCTTTTCATATTTCTTGATTCAATTTTACTTTACCTTTGAGAAGAGATTCCATTATATTTTGAGAATGGTTACTAAAAAAATATTTGAAACATAAAAAATTTGTTGTGCATCCAAGTTTTTTTTTCTTTTTTGTTAATTATGAAATCAATGTTCAGGACAAGCAGTGCTTACTATTATTTCTTTATGAACACTTAAGCAGCACTTGTAAGGCCAGATCGGCTAGCATATTACAGCAAAGTAAGATTCTCGGTCCTTCAAATCTATCCTTAACATAACAACAGGGGGCAAGTCTTACAAATCCCAACTTGAATTAGTAGATGAATCCTTGGTCATTTTAGTTATATCATTTTATTACGGCCATATGATTTATCCTAGCTATAACATTGTACCAGCTCTATATCATCTTATATTGTTACTTCACTGTAACAACACTTAATGACCCATTATTACCTTATTTTCTAAGATGAAAAAAGAGACTCGAGAGCCTGCTTCACCAATATTCCACACCACACAACGATATCATCAGGTGGGTCCACTTCACATCACCTTTATTTTTTCGCCATTTTAAATTATTTTGTGTTTATACACGGATGTGTGCGATGTCAAAAAGTTCATGTCTATAAACTTAGTTTCATGACATTAGATAGACTACATAATATAAAATTATAACAACTAGATTAACTATTAGATAGACTCATCTTTTTCAAATATCTATCTATCTATATATATATATATAGAGATATATAGGTCCACTGTAATCTTGTTCTTTTTTTTTTTTGGTCTCATTCAAATGCCAAGTTGTTTGGTAGGAGTCATTCATGGGCTCTGATGGTGCCAACACGTAGAATATTATCTTAAATCACAATTTACGATTGGATAAAGCAGTCCCCTGTGATCAAGTGAGCTAACGAGCTTCCAACACCTAAGGTTGGTGAACTTCACTAATTGTCAAATGGATGATGCTACACCTACCTTGAGGCCGTGGAATCTTGTTTTTGTTCGGGTGTTCAGTCTTTGTTTAGAAATGTACAGTTTATATATTCCGCCCTTAGATTGATTGCAGCCGTATAAATTGAACGGTTGAAAGACAATGAAGCAAGAATACAAAGTCTATATAAGCCTGAGCCCCCGGCTGTGGCTGCTACTCTCTTGGAAGCTCTCAGGTTTCTCTCTTCATCACTTGGATTTGTTCACAAAGGTAAGGCTCTGGATCTTTAGATTTCTTTTGTTTCTCAATCATCCCTTGGATATGTATTTTCTTGCTGTTGCATGCTGAGTTGTGAAAGAGATTCCGTTGTGGTTATTCTTTTTTTTGTTTTTTCCTCAGATGTGGTTTGTATCTATATGGTTCCATTTCAATTCCTTTTTACCCACCTTTAGTGGTCATTGTTGTGGAAAGAATGAATTAGAGTTTATCAAGGGAGTCATATTTTGCCATGCATTACTTTGCTTCTAACACTGGAGGTTGGGTTTTGTTTTATTTTTAATTGAAACATAGAATGATAATTTTATATGAATAATTTCATGAAGAAATTTGCACTAAAACTATCACTTATTAGAGATCTTATTCTTATCAATGATTTTTTTCTGAGAAATACACTCTCATGTTCGGCTGATGCACAGTAAATCTCTATTCAACCCCACCCCACCGCACCCCCGGCCAGGAATATAATATAAGAAGTGAAATTATTTACAACCTTGTGAGAAGATTTTATCATGTATATTTCCATTTCCAATTGTAGGTTGCAACCATGCTTTAAAAAAAAAAAAAAAAAAAAAAAAAAGTTAAGGGAGTGGTTGTAAAGCCTTTCAAGTTATGCAGTATGTGATAGCGAATTTCAATTATCCTTTCTCAAGTAAGGAATTTTTAGAATGAAAGGAGTATGGGCGAAGCAGAAAGAACAAATTATCCAAATGATATGATTAAATTGTTCATTCTTACTTGCGCTTGGAGATAGGTCAAAGTTAGATCATACAAAGAAAAACCAGTGCAATTATCTTTGCTAATTTTTCTTGCGAATTTTTTGCTGAAAAATAACAATATATTGGAGGATTTAAGTTCTCCATTAGACGTAATCAATGGTCTTCTTATATTTATTTATTTAGTCAGTATAGGTAGGAGCATTCCACAAACTAGGTTGACAAAGGCACCAACTTTAGTTCTATCAAACAAAAAGACACCAACTTTCCTTGTCAGCCACTGTCCGATTCCTCTGTAAGAACTTGGTGGTACAATTTCTATGGTGGAACACTTCAAACTCAGACCAGGCTGGATCTTTTTAAAAGCATCTTGACCACAAGTTAGGCGATTCTTAAATTTCTTGTGAGCTCTAGTGACTTCTAGCCAATCCAATTTATGGACACCCACATTACACAAGGACTTTTGCTCATAATGGTTTGGTTTTTTTAGCTCAGTGGGAACAAAGTTCTCTAAGGATGTCTTTCTGATGTGCTACTAAACTTGAGCTTACGGAAGATACCCTTTATTGGAAGTTGGTCCCGCGACAAAAGCATTAGATGATTTCATAGCTTACATCATTGTGACCGTGGGCCGCTGGTTGTTGACGCAAAACAAGGATTCTCTTGTCTCTAGTTTTCTACAACTACGTCCCTTTTCAACTTTTCAGATTGGCTAAATAAATTACTCAAGAATTTTTCAACGAAAAGCAAAAAATAAATAGAAGGGCAAGACTATTCTAGATTTCGGTGGTAGTAAGGTATTCTTTCTTTCTTCTTCCTCTTCTTCTTCTTTCTTTTTTTTTTTAATTAATAAATCATCATATATTCTTTTTTTTTCTTTTTATAAATCATCATATATTTTTATCTTGAATTTATCTTGCTAGGGGTCGATTCTCTCATCAAATATTCACGGTTGCTTGCTTAAAAAGCTACTTTTCTAGTCACGATGAAGCATTGATGTCATCTTCGTCGTTGTTGAATAAAAAATTTATGCATGATGAGTTACCTATATATATATATATATATATATATATGATTTTGAGCCAAATTTCTTGTACAATCATCAAAAGAATATCACTATCTTGACAAGCTAGCAGCTTCAATCTCGATTCTTATTTTGATGGTGAACCCGCCCAATCAAATAACAGCTATAAAATCCAATCTCAATTTCTATTTTAGACAAATGGTTTGCCAAGCAAAGCATCTATTTATTTTCTCTCAAAAAACAAAAATCCTAAAAATCAAGTTATCTCCCTTATATTTAGAAAACAAAAGGATGAATTAAGTAAGAAAGGTGGGACTCACTTTCTCCTTGCTTCTAATTTTATGGTTACCTAACTGTTTTCCTCATGAATCAAGTGACTGCATGGAAAGGCAAAGCCAGTGAAATAATTAAGTTTTCCTCCAAACAACAAAACGTCACAATGTTCAATTGGCTCCAATGTTGCTACCGAAACCGAAAGATTCAATAGTTATTCATGTGCATCAAACTATGCACTCACATGACCACAAGTAGAGTTGAAAATATATCAGTTACAAACCAAATACTAATATATTCATATTTGTAGCCATATTTTAACAAATACGATTATAAATATGGGTATCAAAGGGTACTAAAATCAGTCTCTATATTTGTTCCAAGAGACTATGGATTTGTATTAGATATTATAAATGGAAACATATATTGGTCAAGTATTAGATGTACCGATATTCTTTTTATATGAACATAAATATGAGTGAGATATATAGATCGGATTTTGAGTGGGATTCAACATGAAAGATTGACATAAATGATGTTATCATAAAAGATGAGAATAGAGTTGACTACCAAATTGCACATGATACATGGGTAATTAGGTTTGGAACTAAGCATGGTTACTAAATCCATATGAAATTAACCCAATCAAGGTCTTGCATCACTTGTTACCTAATTGGATTTGTATCAAAATACTAAAAACTAAAATCATTCAACATAGATATATAATATAATTTTAAATTTAATAAATTTCCTACATCAAATACCATCATTCCTCTTGAATTGAAACATACGTAAAAATTATGAATTATCTATTTTTAATTCAAAATATGTAAATGTTAAAATATTTTAAAATATTTAACGATAAAGTTTTAAAAAATCGCAAAGAACTAAAATGTTATAGCACATACCAAAATAACTTTATTTAATGACATGGATAAGGTTTAAATAAAAATTATTATTATAAAAAATAAAATCAAATGATATAACCTACCAAAAGTCAAGTCATAGATTAGCCATATGGTACGTGAAGAACCAAATAGAGGCATCCCTTTCTATTTCTTGAGCATGATAAGATGTTGCACGTGTGCCATTCACAATGTGAATCCCTCGTGGTGGCCATAGTTTAGTAGGTAGTGCTTCATAGCCTTTTTGATATTTTTGAAATAAAAATATAATTTTTTAGAGAATAGCTATCACACCTATTCCAAATTTTGTTTGGTTGAAAATCTGTTATTCCATCAAGAATAAGATGCAATTAATGCAGTGTTATTCCCTAATCTAGAATAAGGTGCAATTAATTTTCATTAAAGATCTAGAATAGACTATTCCATGGTTCAACATAGGATGGCTTATTCAAGGTAGATGAAAATAAGATGCAATTAATACATAATTAATGTAGACTATTCCATGGTCCAACATAGGATGGCTTATTCAAGGTAGATGAAAATAAGATGCAATTAATACATAATTAATGTAGATTGATCGGAATTGATATTTCTGCGGGCCCATCACATTTTAGAAAGTGTTTGAGGGAATAAAATAGAATAAATTCTTATTTCAGCTAGAATAAGAGCAACCAAACACTATCATAGGAACAAAAAAATTGAACTTGGCACTATAAAATCGAGAATAGTAATTTTTGACGTCATTTTTTTGTACTAGTATGGGTGTATGTTTAATCTCATGCCAGTTGCATCGGATCTTGAATATAGTTATATAAAAATAAAAAATTTAAATAATATTTTTTAATTAATCTTTTTCAATTGAGATCTTCGAACGTGACAAATTATTTTGGGAATGACGACGGCAAAGAGGAAGTGGGACAAGGGATGGCTGGGCGACCGGATGGAAGGGGAGGGAGGATGGGGGCCAGTCGAGGCAACCGGATAAATTGAGAGCCGAAAAAAATATAAAAAATATTTTATATAATATTATATATATTATACTATATAAATTGGATTCGGATCAGGTTGCCAATCCGATTCCGGCCAGTTCAACGTGCGCTTAAATTTTAGGCCCGACCGGTCCTGAAAAAATGGAGCTCGGGTGGGCCGGGCGGGCCCACTTGTGATGTTGTTGTTTATTCTACGTCAATCCAAACCCCGTCCCCGTCCCCGTCCCCGTCCCCGTCCCCGTCCCCGAGAAAAGGCCGGGCGGGCCCACTGGCCGGGTAGGTGGTAGGCGTGCCTCACCAAGACTTGTGCGTCAAGCCAAGCCCGTGCCATCAAGTTCCCCTCACATCGCTTTCATGGTATCTCATCATTGCCATTTTTCTTCCACACAAAGCATATGCGAGAGGCCTCAGTATCCTCTTCATCTCCCGTAGCCGTACAGTTCCGAACGCGGGATAAAATGTTGTTCGAACGGAGGACCAGCGGTGGGACAAGGAGAAATAGACGAGTGTGCTCCAAAATAAGACCCACTATTATTACTGGTGGTCCAACAACCACCCTCCGGATCTCTTTATGTCTCTGCCTCACAGACTGGCCAACAACCATCTCTCTCTCTCTCTGGTTCTCTGTTGTTGGCTTCCGAAGGTTAGCGTGGTCGATCCTTGCTGCTCTTCTTGTTTCGTTATTCGTCGATGTGGAATCAGTCGTGATTGGTTTATTTTTTTTGAATGTATTTAGTTGTGAATTTTTCATTGCTCCGTTTGCTTGATCTGGACTCTGGATTGTCAAGGGTTTTTTTAAAAGATTTTTTTTCGTTTACCTAAGAAAATAAAAATCTTGATGGAGAATGGAATGCAGTGTCAATAGAGCATCTATAATCTTCCGTGCATCACTGCTAATATGGTGGATGGGTACAGTAGTTGAAGTATAAAATTGAAGAATTTAGATGTTGTTTGGGGGTTTCCTTTTCGATCTTTATTATTTATATTCGGTTCTTTGGTGATTACCAAGGCATCATTCGAGTAAGGGATAGTGGTGAATTAGAAAGGAAGAGAGAAATATTCTTATATTGGTTAGGGACCTGGAAAGATTAGTTTGCTTGTTATGCAAGCATAATTTGAGACAAAAATATCGAGGAGTAAAACAGAGGAACAAAAAATTTAAAAATGAAAATACTCCAGTAAGATCGAACCAAGTGTGTTTCCAAATGGTCTGATATAGTAATAGTGTAAATAGGTAGATGAGTAAGGATTATTTGATGATAACTTGAGGTCTGAGAGTTTCAATCTGTCACAACCTGTTGTGCTGCAACTATATAACTAAATGGACCGTTTTATCAAGTCCACTTATTAAACCTGATAAATAACCTGACCTGTTTGTTTCCATGATGCTTTTCAATATTTTTTGCTCCTGTTGCATCATCATATACATCATCTAGTTGATGATTTTTCCATTATTTGCCTTTTTGCACCTTCTGCAAGTTTAGATGGATTTGATGCTCGGCCATATTTAGGGCTCAAGATCATTCTCCCTCCTCAAGAATAGTTGGTTTAATAGAAATGCTCTGGCAGACTTGATATTTGATACTCCATTGGAGCTCTGATTGCATGAGATTGCTGGCCATTTTCAGTCAATCATCTCTCAGCTCTCGCCAGGATATTATGCATTATATTCATGTCACGAGCTAACTTTTCGCCCCCATCTATCTACTATTGGTTTGTGCATTCTTAAAGTACCTTTTAGATATTATTTTTGCTCCCTTCTATTCTTCAACATTTTGTGTTTTACACAATTTTGCCAACAGTGTGCTTCACAAGGAGGGTGAACCTACCAATTATACTTCAGTACTGGCTTCCACATCTTAAATATAGTCTTTAGCCTTTTGTAAGATCAAGAAAATGAAATCATCACTTAAGTACCAGCATTGTGTGATAATTAGCATGACCATTGAGTTGGTCTTTTATCCTTCTGTTCTTTAAATGCAGTGTGTCGATTTTTTTACAAATGAAAGCTTGCTAACTGGGAGGCTCATTCAGTATTAAATGAAATTTCCATGACTGATAAGGACATTGTAAAAGATTATCATTTTCTTTGACACTATTATCTAACTGTAGTCTGAGCTCTCGTCTCTACCTCTAGTTTTATTGATTAGCACATCACTCTCCCTTATGTTATCCAAAATTTTGATATCTAGTTTTAGAGAAGAGAATACTGGACGGGTGGAGGAGCAGCAAATTTACCATATTCTAGCATATATGTTCATATACATATTATAATTATTGTTCTTGCTGTGACAATAGTGTTTGCAATGGATGAGTTCTATTGTATTTGCACATATTTGGCTATTTGTCCTCGCTAGGTCATAATTGCATTTGATTCAACTCGTGCTCAAGTTTTAGAATGCTGTGGATATATATTAAGGTGAAACATGCTGCCATGGTAATTGCTCCATTATGATATGGATATCATAGGTTTGAAACAAAGAACTAGCCTCTTCTTATATAGAGGGTAAGGCTGTGTACATCTAACCCTCTCCAAACTCCAGTGATAGGAACCTCATGCAATAGGATGTCCTTAGATTGCTAAAAGGAAACATTTTATCTAGCACTTCTGAAAAGAGATTTATTTGTGTCCTCAGTCAGATTTTTTTTTATTCCCAATATCTTTTTTGGCACATTATCTTAGATCATTAGTATCATGTTCTGGACTTATGCAAGACACAAACTTCGATGAGGGTATATATTTTTTCTTGTGTGTTTGGTATATAAGATTCGACTGTTGAATGTTAATTGACATTCTGAATATTTGTTGATCCAAATTTTTATATTTTCTTTTGTTGTTTCAGATAATTTGGTCAAGATGACTAAGAATGGATTTGACAATACAACATTAAATGCTCCTATGGTATGACAGTTTAAGTGCAGTTCATATCTTGGCTAAACTTACTACTGAGAACTATTTGTTTATTTCTTTTGTTCATTTTGCAAGGTCTTTTGGAACATATCGCAAAATCTTGTTTGCTAGTATGGGCCAATAGATGGAACATCATAATATATTTTGTTGTAATCCTGTCAACAGAAGGACATAAGTGTAGCTGCAATGCATAGATTTCCTTCCTTGTATAAAACATGGACCATAATATTGTATCATTGTTAACAAATATAAATACAAAATAAATTATACTATTGCTTATTTTGTCCATAAGTGCTATAGTTCGTTCACTTCTTTAGTGATGATAGATGTTTTGAGTACTCAACAAATAAGAGGAAGCATACTCATTTCACTTGTCAAGAAAGAAGGTGAAAAACTTAGATGATGCCAACATGTGTATTTAAGATCAAAGAAAGCCCACTGTAGGGTCTGGATTCGTATTTTAGGATGAGAAAGAGAAGGAAATTAGGTGAAACTAAGGGAAAGGATTTGAAAAGGTTTTTGTTGACATATTTGGTGAATGGATGGTGAAGAACTCATAAAACCAAGCTTACATATTTGCACCTAAAATATAATATATTTAAAAAATTGAGAAATATAAAAAGATTCTTAACAATAATAGTTATAATTCAAAAAATGAAAATAAATATCAAATTATCTGTAGTGGCAAATAGACAATACTTCGTTTCTTTATGTAACACAAAAGGCTTGGAGCAAGGTATACCGACCATCCTAAACCACCTAGTTCAAGGCATATCGACAACTAGTTGGTTATCGGGTTGGTCCGAGGGTTTGGCTTAGTAAGATATTTAAATAAAGCGGAACCAATCTGAAGCTAGTAGAACCATCTAGTTTAGCTTAGTTCTGCCTGGTTTGGGGACATTCCATTTTTTTCTTTCCCCTTTCATTCTTTTTTCTTTCCCTTTTCTTTCTTTTTCCTTTTCCTTTTGCTTCTCTCTTTCTTTCAATCTTTCATTTTCCTTCTTTTCTTTACTCCTTCCTATCTTTCCTTTTTTTCTTCTTTCCTTCCTTTCTCTTTTCCTTTTCTTCTTCTTTCCTTCCTTTCTTTCTTTTCTTTTTTTCTTCTTTCCTTATTTTTTGCTTCTTTTTCTTTTTTCCTTTCTTTTCTTTTCTTTTTTCCTTCCTTTATTTCTTTTCTTTTCTTTTTCTTTCCTTCCTCTTTTCCTTTTTTTTTCCGGTCTTTTTTTTCTTTCCTTTTCATCTTCTTTCCTTTGTTCTTTTCTTTCCTTGTTATTTTTTCCTTCCTTTCTTTTTTTCCTTTTCTTCTTCTTTTCATTGTTCCTTTCTTTCCTTTTTTTTCTTTCTTTTTTTCTTTACTTTTCTTTCCTCTTTTCTTTCTTTCTTTTTTTTTTCATTTTCTTCTTCTTTTCTTTCTTTTTTCTTTCTTTTTCTTTCTTCTTTTCTTCCTTTTTTCTTTCCTTTTCTTCTTCTTTCCTTCCTTTCTCCTTTTCTTCCTTTTTTTTCTTTCCTTTTCTTCCTTCTTTCTTTCCTTCCTTCTTTCTTTCCTTTATTCTTTCCTTTTCTTTATTCTTTCCTTCCCTTTCTTCTTTCCTTTTCTTCTTCTTTACTTCCTTTCTTTCTTTTCTTTCTTCTTTCCTTTCTTTATCTTTTCCTGTTCCTCTTCTTTTCTTCTTTCCTTTCTTTTTCCTTTTATCTTCTTCTTCTTCCTTCCTTTCCTTTCTTTTTCCTTTCCTTTCCTTTCCTTCTCTTTTCCTTCCTCTTTTGCTTTCCTTTTCTTCTTCCCTTCCTTTCTTTCCTTCATTTTTCTTCTTCTTCTTTTCTTTTTCATCCCATCATGTGAACCATACATCTCAACCTTTTGTCCAATATTAATTGATTAATCACTCTCACCCTCCATACCCAAACATGATGCATAGCATCAAGATGGGCACCTTACTTTCTTTTTTTGTGGCTGTTTAAAGCATTGAATGTTTGTGATAACTTTTATTGGTCATAAATATGTTATAAGTATACCAGTATATTATATCAATTATTTACTTAAGAAGCTTTTAGAGATAAAAATTTGTGTTTACAAAATTTTTTTATGGCTTAACTATCAATAACGAAATGTAAACTTCACATAATTTTAGAAGATATGAGTGCACAACATTTGCAAATTTTATTATGAAATAGGAGATTTGATATTTGTCAACAATTTGAATCACTTAGGATCAAAGGTTAAAATATTGATACTCATACTCATACTAGCAAGGGTCGCAATCTTAGTATCAGACCTGATACTTGTCCTATATTCGTATAATGTCAATATGCTCAGTATGGGTTTAGTTGGGCATAGTGATCCCTCGTACCGAGTATTGGTTTGGTACTAGTATGGTATGATATACCTGATACAGGATGGTATAGCTAGTACGAGGTGGTATGCATTGATACGACGAACCTTGCATATCAATACTTTACAAGTGGTACCATATCGACAGTTGTACGCATATCGGTATTGGCACAAGAAAACTAAAATATATGCCATGCATCATTATGGTACCCAGGTGTATATTGGTATAGTACGGTATGGTATAGTCGATATGCATTGGTGTATACTTGTTATTAAATCTTTGGCCTGGAAGGATTTACTTTACAAACAAATAAGATTGGCTACAGATGGACATTGAGGAGGTAGCTAAGAGATTACATTTCTAATACTTATGGGGTATGCCATTAGAATATTTTTCTTTACTTAAATTGATGTTAGTTTTGATAGAAAAGTGTATACCCCCAAGGGCTCAACTCACTCTTTTCTTATATGGTATAATTAAGTCAATTTCTCCCATAATTTAGGATTTTTTCATTAATATGCCATTTTTTGTTCAACAACTTGAATGTATGGACCATTTTTGTTCACTTAATCTTATTTAAACATGATATATGACCATTGAAGAAGTTGTAAGTGGATAATAATTTACTAAAACAGGCCAATAGCCTAATACATACAATTGGAATGGAGCATGAGCGCTTAGGCACATATGAACACAATATATATATGACTGAATCAATCTATGTACCTGCAACATATATCACTATTTAATCTAATATATAGTGATTTTTCTAAATGCTCCATTTCTGATCATGCCTTTGCAATTGCCATCAAGTGAAAACTAACAATTATGTCACTGGATGGTAAAATTCATGATTGTATAGACACTAATGGAGAACCCAACAATGATGCTTTGTAGAGTAAAAACAGTTAAAGGATAACAGATTATAAAGATAAAAGAGACTAATGGCATCGCAACAAACTTTGGCAAGCTTTGTATATTTGTGATTGCTGGTCACTTGATTCTTTGTGATCGTAATTGTGATCACATGTGCCGCCTTCCAATTGCTCTACCATCCTTCCTTTCTGAATGTCCTTTCTTTTGTTGTTCTTATCATGCATGCATGCATCACCTCACCATTTAACTTTTACTGGATGGCTTTTGACATTGCAATATATTGGACTCCATATATTGCTTAATCTTCTTTTTAGCTCCTTTAGATTTCATGTTTCATTATTAATGACCATCTCAGCATCTGTGATGCTACATCATTGCATGATGTACACCTTCATGTCTCATTATTAATGACCCTTCTCACTTTCATTGTTGGTGTTGTTCTGTCCATTTTTGACCATCTTTCTCAGCATTTATGATTGGGACTTGCCTTTGAGGCATAACTGCATCTTTTCCTGCTTCATGTGCTGCACTTATAATTCATCATCTCATGTATCATCGCTCTTTTGTCCTAGAACTAAACTGAAATGCTCAAAAATTTTAAGCCTCACAGTTTTTTCTTTGACTAGCTCTCCAGTTCTTTAAGCCTCACATTTGTCTCCTGGAACCTACATTTCTTTGAGCTTAGAAGAAGAAAGGAGAGCTTTCTGTGGTTGCCTTAGGGGTAATAATAACAGCATAGTGTCTTTAGGTGCAAGCTTGTTTTTTGGACATCTTTTAGCTAGGTTTCCAATTAGAAAGTAAATTCAATGATAAAATGCCATTAAAAGTGAGGGGATGAAGACAATTAAAACCATACAAGCATAAGAACACATAATCAGCTTGAAGCTACATTCAAGGCTTGAATGTCTAGGCAAGTCGTCTTGAAAACACACTTACCAACTGTAGATTCAGAATGTAAATTTGGGTCTTGATGTAGCAATTTGTCCTTATTTCCACAAATTGAAGGTGAAGGCAGTGTGGTGGAATGCTAGTTGTCATGGTCTGTAAGTTTGGCTGGGAGTTTGGAACTGAATTGAAATGGAGATTTATTTATAATTTTAGCTGAAATTAACTTATGATGCCAAATTTAAAAGATATACACATGTATACTATATACTTAAATATCGGTAATTTTGTCAGAATTTGAATTTTGCAAGTTTCGAGCGAATTAGAAACATATAGTGTCCAAAAGAAATATAGAGAAGTAATTTTTTGGAAAATTGATTCTCCTAAGCCATAAAACACTTAGATATTTAGATCACCATGTGCTAGATTATCATTAAATAATAAATGATATACTGCACACTAATAGGATGCAAAACATGATATCTAATTCATTCTGTTGGCTATTTTTATTTTTCTTCTTATTATTATTGATATTGTAATTTTATTGCTTGCCAATACTATTAATACTGGACCCATAAGTTCTGAAAGTGCTGAACAGAAACTGAATTATTGGCTTGACCGAAACAGTAACTGGATAGAGTTCTTGAAACTTGTCTTTGGTGGAGCATGACCTACCTGTATTTCCTGATAATAGCACAATAATAGGACATAGAACACCAAGACCAGCCACTTTATGTGGGAGCATCCTAGCAATTTCATAAAATGAGAGTACTTGGTAGACTCATAAAAGATTACACAGCACCCTGGTCATCATTACACAGCACTCTTGCCATCCAAAATCTGACAACTAAAGGAATCATTCAGACTTTGTATTCATCCGAAGCCACTCTAGATTGGATGATGGGATAATTGAGGTACACTTTATGGATTTATCTTAGTCAACATTCACTTGGATGAGAAAAACATCTGATAATCTGCACTATAAGATAATATGTGCTTGGAGCTTCATATAGCATCTATCTTCCAAAAGCTTGCCATCTTCCATAGGCATATTTCTTAAAATATTTATATAATTTATATAAAATGCTTTTATTGAAGAAATACAGTAATCCCATTAAATGCTTGTTTTTCAATTCTTTATTTTGTGTTTTGAATTAGCTAGTAGTTGAGCCTTCAAATACATCTTTTTTTTTGGCATAAAAAATGACAAATATTACTGATCCTCCAAATGACTTAAATTTTAAGGCAGGAATAAACCTTAATAACACCTTAAAAAGAATATGTATGATAAATAGAGAAGATGTTGTAACACTGATCACAAAGAGGTAGAAAAGGCTTCAATAATTTTAATTTCTTCAAGTTGCATTTTTTCAGTGAAATGTTGTGATCTTCAGAATTTTATCTTGCATTGGCTTATTTAGATATTGCTCTTCTTGATTAAGGTGGATCCCGGGCAACCTGCCCCTTTGACTTGGCAAAAGAAAATTAGTGATGATGGGAAGGCAAAATCAGAATTTTCTCTAACCATTCTAGATAGGCTCTTTTTGGTAAGTATTTAACATTGGATGATGTCTTAAATTTTTAATTAGAGCAATACATAGTACTACATTTAATGAGATTGGTTATTAGATGAGCAATTTGTAATTGCCTATTATTATCAATTTGGTTATTCCTTTCAGTTATTTAAATGAAATGCTTGTAGGTTTTGAGCTTCTTTTGGTTTTAGTTAATATGCCTCAAATTGCAACCACCAAACTCAGAGCATCATATCATTTGATTATTGTCCAAATTACACTCCTAATTCCTAATCTATTTTCTTTTAGATCTTAATGCACTTCCCTCTTATACATCTCTATATTCATGATTCTTGAAGAAAGAGCTTGTATTGTAGACACCTTCGGGCCTGATTTTTCTTCATGAGTAAACTGTAATCAGTAATGACCAACGCAAGTTCAGTGACATAGCCTTTCCAAGTTAACCCGAACATATGATTGATACCATCATGATTAGTCTTTTCTGGTCCACACCTTAGCTACTTGAAGCAGGAGTGGCTCTTTTCTTATCTATATTCATAATTCTGTTCTAGTCCCACCTCGTCTAACTCTAGACAGGGCAGGGTGGGTTCAAGGGATTTAAGCATACTCGTTGGGCGGGTTAGGGGTGCCCCAACCCACCCCCTAAGGCAGGTATAGGTCGGGGATCGGTATGTAGTTCCCCGTCATAGGGAGGGTGCAGGTAATGGCATACTTTCCTCATTCCCGCCTCATTGCCATCCCTATTGCTAAGGAAGAAAATTTAGCTCTGCTCATTTTAGCCATGTGCCCTACATCTCCCACACCCAAAGCCTTAGCCATGAACCTTATCCATCCAAACCCAACCCTTAGCGATGTGAACAATTCTTTTTCCATCCCTGATATTCGGAAACCCTAGACATTCACCATTAACCATCCAAAAACAAGCCTTTGCTGCTATTACAATGTCTGTGACATGAAGCCCCATCTGAAAGCCAGTACTCTCAAATTAAGTACTTCCTAGAGTCTCCAAATTTAAGATCTTAGCCAACAACCCTAACCACTTAGCTTTTCCAAATGCATTACCTGATCAGTTTCTTTCTCTAGTACCCAAACCAAAGGTCTTGGGTACCAAATGACATCACTAGCATCTATAGGTGTTGCGTACCATTTCTCTTTACCCTCTTCATCTCACATTTTGTTTAATTTCCTGTTATACTTTTCAACTGTCTCTTTAAGCTATCATATTAACCATCATAAAAACTATTTTTTATGAGTTTCTTTGGGTGCCTAGCACCTTCATGCTGCACAATTGACTCCTAATTCATTCTCTAGGATCATGCTGCGACCTTTTCCTTCTATTTCCATTAATTGTTTCTATTTCTCTCTTTGATTAGGTGTCTTGGCATCCTTAATTGTCTAGTGGCAGTTCCATCTCATCCTATATCCTTTTATAACCTCCCTCTTTAGAGTCTGAAGAGCTTTCATCACTTTTGTCTACAGAGAAAAACTCCAAGAACTGCACACTTTGTAGTGGAGATAGCTCGGGTTCATGCCTAGTGTAAACAGCTGAATTGGTTATGAGCTTACAATTTAGGTGCAAACCTAACCTGTCAATTTAGGTGCAAACCTAACCCGTATACTTAATGACTTGGGACAAGTCTGTTTTCGGTCCATCATTGAGCTTGGTTCATGCATGTTTGTTGCTGAAATCATTATCTAGAAATTATTTTTTAACCAGGTCTTATATATCTTGATTGGTTCTAAGGCAGTTGCCTCTACATATGTTGGGCATGGGTCATGTCCTAATCATGTTAGGTATAGGTCAAATTCGGGTCCCAACCCATCTTTGTCTCCATGCACAACATAATTCAAGGTCGGTGTTACATGGCAGTAAACATATTACAAACAATAATGCAATTAGCAAGTAGTGTGTACAGCATATCTAAAGCAAAACCAAATATGTATTTTAACATCTGTAACTTGTTATTAAGTTAGATACTATGTATTCATGCATGATTGTCTCTCTAGCTATATGTAATGCTTTAGTGATGCAGAAATTGCAATTAATTATCAAAAGACATCACGTCCACGGTCACATTTGAAGAAGGCATTCTATTGGTTGGTCCAATCAATTGGAGGGGTGCTTTTTCTTGTCCTCTATTACTCAAAATTTGATGTAGTGAAACGATCTAAGTTGCCATTTATGCACATATATTTTGAATGGTTTTATTTAAAGATGCTTATAAATGTAATTCTCCTATCATGTCTGTTCTGATAGATGAAATTTCTTATTGCCTAGTTCAGTGGGGTTCTCTAATTGACTGTGAAATTAGAATTTTGGTTTTCTTACCTTTGATTTTAGTTTATCCAAAAGTAACTTAATCCCTTATAAAGACCATTAACATGGATGGATCATGGATGGATGCCTAGATGCATATGTACATATATGCATATAATGTACAATTTTCAGAATCAAGTGTTTGTTAGTGCATCGACATGCATGGAAATGGTAGGTATTCTAGGAGATAACACATGACCTTAAAGTACCAGCATGTAGGCACTTGCTTTTTTCCCTATCACTGTCCAGATTAACTGACTCTTTTACTTTATTTTATGGAAGGCCCCCTTTATTTTTCAATTATCCCGCCATTACATAGAAGAGACTGCAAAAGGACACGTAAGCTATTCTCTAACAGCTAGTGAAGTCTGTTCCTTTGATAAATGTTTGAATCATGCTTTTTGAATAATTAGGCAATATCCCTATCTCATGATCTTTACAACAACTTTTTGTCATTATTATCCTTTTCAGGTTGCAGTATACAACCCCTTCAAAAAGTGGATGGCTGTGTCTTCTCTAGGCATTCCCTTAGGTGGCATTGGGTAGGCCTTTACATTTAACTGCGGCAAGAAATTTTCCACGCGTTTATTGACCTGCATCCATGTTTTATCTGATGCTTATAGTGTAAAGCTCAGAATAACATATTGCTGTGCACTCTGTTACCATGCTGTCAATGTAAGTGGTAAAAGTTGCTTAGCTCCTAGTTAAGTAATGAAAAATCCACATCCAATCTTTCTCATGCTTAAGTTCACAACAACATTCTTATATGTTAATTTCTATAACTAGGAGCTGTCCATGCAAGCTATGGAACTCATTTGTACATTAACCTGGAGAATCATTATTAAAACTCTATGCATGCATGGGTGCATGTGTCTATGTCTGTATTTGACGATGCAATTCATTATATATAAAAAAAATGAAGTTAGATGCATCTTAGACTAAATATAACAAATTCATGTACAAGTGAATTGTAGCTAAAGTGCCTAGTGCAAAGTTCCATCAGGCCGTACAAAGGGAAAAAAAAGGAAAAAGGGGAAGTAATTCAATGCAATCCATCATATACCGCACAACTCCAGGGTGTGTTATTCCTGTATGTGTGTCATTTTAGGGCTATAAGCAACATTATAAGGTCAGGGCATATTAAGATGGAGGATAATTGCTAACAGTAGTTGAGCCCTAACAAATGCATAGAGAAGAGTAGAATGAGTGCTGGTGAAGAAACATTGCTCATTAATATTACATATCCAGTCTATAAAAGGATATAAAGGAGAAGGTTTGAGATGTTCTGCATTGCCATATATCCACAAAAGATAATGAAAATATCCATGTTTGTGTGTGGTGGGACATTAATTTATAAAAGTTTAGAACTGATTTATGTAGGAAATCAGGCTGTTCTAGTATTTCCAAATCAGCCAGTGTTATCTTTTGTTATTTACAATGTTCACCACCTTTTGCATAGGCATGTTATTGTAAAATGCATGGAACCCTTTCGAGGATTGGTAGTTAATGTCTGATCTAGAAAATGCTTGACCCGCCCACCCACCTACCACACACATCTCATTTCCTTTTTATAGTTTGTGCCATGTTACTGCATTGGTGACTGTACTGCATTTATGCTTTTATGCATGCTTGCATTATGTATTTTTGCATTTATATATATATATATATGTCCGTTTTTTTGGTCTGTTTGCACTAATTAGAAATTTAGAATGCAATTCTTACTTCATGCTTGCTTTCTCCAAGCTCTTTCTTTGAGTATCATATACTTGTGTCATTCATGACACATTATAGATAATAATTCTTTTAAGGATATTCATCTCATAATGGTACCATTAGATATGTGATAAACCTTGGTAGCAAGTTCCTTTTCTATTTAATAATACCTATTTTGCTGTGTTTATTTCAGAAATAATTGATCACTGACAAATTTTTGAATCCAGTGCTTGGTTTTACTACAATTTCTATTTTTCCCTTATGGTTGTAAAACTACAACTTTCAGTGCAGGTAGCATAGGGAGAAGCTTTAAAGGTTATTTTCAACACTGGCAATTGTTCCCAGACATATGCGAAGAGAAACCTGTTTTAGCAAATCAGTTCTCTGTAAGTTCTTCTTTACTGATGATAAGCATCATAAAGAATAATAGGCAATGCATTTTTGCAGGAATGCTTTCTACTTTATCTGCTTCTTACTTTGTGACATTTTTAAACTATACCTATATAATTTGGTGAAAAAGAAAGATGTGAAAGAGTCAAAGTCTCATTCAGAAGTAATAAAGAGAATCTAGTTTAAATGCTATGGTGTTCTTTTACATGTACAAACTTTAACTATTCCAAGCTTCTAGCATTTTTCAACATGTAGTTCTGTTATTAGATCAGTTGCAGTCAGTTTGTTCTCAATTATTTGTGCATATCATTGAATCCTGTCCCCACATAAATGGGGTCTTCTTTACTTCTTGTTGAGATAGAATATGGCAGATTTTTTATGTGGCTGTCAACTTATTGTTAAACCAATTCATCCCAAATTCTTAGCCAAGCAAATTTAGGGAAAAAAAAGGAAACTGTGTTGAAATACAGAAGACCAATTAGTATATAGAAAAGTCTATCCTTTTCATCATAATTGAGTTCCTATATCCAAGTAGCAACACTCTGAAATGCTTGAGGATTATCTAAATTGAAGAGGTTAACAGACAAGGTTTAATGTATGGGAATTTCATTTACTTCTGAAGCACAGTTATAACCCGAAGTGTCCAACTGAAAAACACTTGTGGCATTTGCAAACCTTGTATTCATGATTTTCACATTTTATGCAAATCTATCATTCTTTCTATGATTTGAATTTGTAATATTTCCATTAATAACATCTCATTGTAGAGCTGCTTCTGCTTATCTAAATTCACCACAAATGTTTGCTTCTTGTATTTCAGATATCAAATTCCATTTTTCCTTGTGCATTTTCATAATTTGGATAGAACCTTGTTGTTTATGTCCTATTTAGCTACCTTCAGAAATTAAAAAACATTCAAGATTTTGTTGCTCACTATTTTTCTTGTTTCATTCAATCAGCTGATTCAATTGCTAGATGTAGCATGATGATATATGCTATTGACCATTTGATAATTTTAAGAGAATATCATCAAATCAGGTTGTGCTACAATGTTTCAATGAGAAGAAGAAAAGTTAGAGTGTGGAAGCTTAACGAATAATGTCACCTTGAAGAGCGAAAGAAGGAAAGAACAATGTAACATGGAAAATATTAGAACATTTCATGAGAGATGAGTTGCAAATTAATCAACCTCTTTCAATATGTATAGGTTGAATTCAAGTCTTAACTGTCACCAATAATTGTTTTTGTAATTAGCTGTATCATTATATTATGAGTTTTCTTGCATTAAGGTTAATAGTTAAGTAATTACTTCTGGTTGTGTCTGATTATTCATGCTTGTACCCTCTACCCTTAGTAGGAAATCATATGCATCACAATCTAGTGGTCATACATTAGCAATTTTGTTATTAAACAATGGTAAATCCACTTTTGCATTAAAGCAATATCTTTAATTCAATGTTTAATGAAGGACCTTGTGCATGAGGTGCTTGTTAAATATGTACTGACTATATCAATATCTATGTTTACTTGATATTTGCACTGAATTTACATTAACGGAGCTTTGTTGTCTCCTCGACATGAACATCTTTTGCCTAACACCGCACGTCACTTATGAATGAGCTCCGGTCAATATGCATTGTAACTCTTTCACATGCATTGATATCTGTAAGGACCAATACTCATGCCTTTTTTACCTGTACCTCCATGCTGGTGCCTAAACCTATGTTGATTAAAATGGTCACACAAACTTTGCTCTCTACTGTTATTTCTATGTCTTAATCTGTAACAAGATGACACGTGTTACCATAAGTGATGGACAATGTTTCTCACTGGTGCAGTTTGTATTCATTCCCTCATCTCCAGCTTTGGCTTTACCTATGTTGCTTGTACTCCCACACTTCTCAATATTCAAGTGTTACTTCAATAAAATTTTGTTGTCACTTTTCTAAAATTTACTTTAATTTCATTAGAAATGGTAATATGTGATGGTCTTTTTGCCCTCTCCACCTTAAACTACTAGTTGCAGACAGTTGTTCATATGTTCTGATGGATAGAATTTTATAAGCTTGATAATAACCTTGGTAGAGGATAAGGTGAATATAAATGCTTGTTCAGATGGCTAAGCCATGCATGCTTTAATCAAAGAAAGACCTTAATTAGACCGCAGCTTTAAAGATGATAGATATACATAAGAATATTGAATGAAGTTAGAAGGGACATGAAGACAGTTTCTACCAACAGGACTCCACTTTAGATAATAACAAATAGTAGAGTAGTTAGAGAGCCTATATCCAATAGATTGGATGTGGCTTCTTGTTTAATTAAGTTTTACTTGCTCTTTCATGATAGGAAGAAAATACAAAACTAAGTGTCATTTTTGTTTAGGTTTTTGTTTCACGCCCTAATGGTCGAAAATATTCTACTGTGCTGTCCCCAAGGAGCCCAGAGATTCTCAAGTAAGCAAACTATTTTATCTGTCAAATTTGTCTTACTTTTGGAATGCAGCTCTGTGATTAGAAAATTTTAATCAAGACATTTCTAGATTCTTTGATTAAGATTCAAGTGGTTCAGATTTAGATTGACTTTGTTTATTGATATCAGAGGAAGTAAAAATCCTGGCATTGAATCTTGGGACTGGAATCTGAATGGCCAGAACTGCACCTACCATGCTTTGTATCCAAGGTCCTGGACAGTGTATGACGGTAATCATTATAAAAGGAATCAAAATATTAAAACTGATATTTCATCCACAAGCTTGTATATCAATAATAACTTTTTATCATTGTCAATGTAGGTGAACCAGATACAGAACTCAAAATAACATGCCGTCAAATTTCACCAGTGATACCCCACAATTATCAACAAAGTAGCTTTCCTGTTGCAGTATTTACATTTACGGTGCGGAAAGTATTTATATTGAGTTTATTTTTTTTGGTATACATTATATTTGATTTTCCTTAAGCTGCTTAATATTTTTCCAGCTAAGGAATTTGGGGAAGACTCCTGCAGAAGTAACACTGCTTTTCACATGGGCCGTAAGTCCAATGCAAATACTTATTTTGCTGCTTCTTGATATTTTCTCCCTAATAAGATCTCTAATTGCATTTGCTCTAAATTCCATCATTCTATTTAATGTTGTACGCATGCTAATCACTTTCATTTGACTCCATAAGTCTATATTCTTACATTTCAATGCAATATTTATAAGAATGGGGCTAACTTATTGGACTCTGTTGTTCATACAGAATTCAGTGGGTGAGAACTCTGAATTTTCTGGAAATCATTGCAATTCCAAAATGAAGTAAGTTTGTGGACAAAGGGATTTCATGACCATCTATTTCTTTCATATACCATCAAATTTATTCATGTATGTATATCTAAGAAATATGTTTCATATTTTATAAATGCTAGAGTACAAGATGGTGTGCATGGGGTACTTCTACATCACAGGTATCTTCAGAGTCTTAACTCCAAACTTAGCCACTTTTCCATTAAGCATTTCAATTCCTCGAAAGTTACTTGGATACTTAAGGGGCATCGGATTGGCTCTAAACATATGAATGTTCTTGTGTATGTTTTCTTTTCTGAAATAAATGAATATATAAATGCAGAACTGCAAATGGACAGTCCCCAGTAACATTTGCAATAGCAGCTCAAGAGACAACTGATGTTCATGTTTCAGAGTGTCCTTATTTTTTGATATCCGGGAAATTCAAGGGGTTTACAGCAAGGGACATGTGGGACGAAATTAAAAAGGTTAGATGGTTTATAAATTCTGTCTCCAATTCTTTTGCTATGGTATTCCCTGCATTTTTCTTTTCCCACCAAAGATTTATCCTGCAGATTAACCCATTCACCTATAAAGATGTTTGCTTGCAACTTGGCCTTTTTCATACTTCTTGTATGGCACATTTGAGTCATCAAAAAAGATACTTATGAGTATCTTATCATCAGCACTTTGTGTGATGTATATGACTCCTTATAAGATTGTGAAATTTTAAAAACAATTCCTATAAATTGACTATGCGCCGATCTTATCATGGTGCTCTGTTACATCAGCACTTTGTGTGATATCAATGACTCCTTATAAGATTGTGAAATTTTAAAAACAATTCCTATAAATTGACTACGCACCAAAATTTTATTTGTTTCTTTGTTGGGGGTCAAGTACCAATTATATTATTGCTCAGAGAAAGCACAACATCCAAGTTAACATTGGACTAGTACATTGTAAAATAAGGACATATAATGTGTGTACTTCTTTACGAGTGTGTTTGTTATGGGCCTAACAAATAGAAACCCATTTCTGAGCTTGGGTACACATGTGAAAGAAGGAAAAAAAAAAAAAGTAAAAATACACTTGCACGCATACACAGACAGCAAATGGGTAGTCTTTTTATCATTCTATTATTTTACCTTTACATTGAATTCAAGCTGTGTGATGCCGAACAATCCTAAAAAAAAAAAATCAATCCTAATAATCAAGCTCTCTTCTGTTCATCAACAACAAATCACGTCCGATCAGAGGCTCATTATTTTCAGGACAGACAGTATAGTTGCCTATACTCTGCTCAGGAGGCGTGATTGATTGATACGAGACTAAAGCGAGATCAATCTAAATGATACAGACGAATGCCATTCGAGAGATCAGTAAACAATTAGTAATAGAAAATTTCATAAACAGATAGCAGAAATTAAACATGCTCACGAGTAAATGCAAAAAAAAGAAATAAGAATGAAACGAGAAAAAATAAAATATTAAATCCGTAAGAAAATTTAAGAAAATGATAAGAATTCGGATCGTGGTAGTTAAAAAACTACTCTGATTAGGGTTCTTAATCTTTTAACCAAACATATCCATCGATAAAGAACTAGGTCTTTACCAACATCGGATTAAAAAAAAATCAAAGATCAACTGTTAAGGAAGGAAGGTCCTTGACAGCTTAAGATCTGTAGAATAAGAAATCACTCCTTCTCTCAGCACGACAGATGAAAATTCTGGAGGAGACAGATCTTTTCTTGACGGAATAGGCTTGCGTGGGTAGATGGTGGAGTCGATCAAAGTCGCAGGAACACTGAATCTTAAGTAGAAGGAATAAGATAGAAAGTGGACCTCACACCCTCCCCTTGTGGGACGATTTTGGATCTCACACCCTCTCCCTCTCGGAGCGATTGACACAAGTATTTGTGGAGTTTGTAAAATCATTCATTGTTTTTTTTCATGAAAGATACAAGGATTTATATAGGACTCTAAGGGTCCTGTTTGTTTAGGAATCTCTTATCTTTACAAGGAAGAAATCAACCCTCCACAAAAAAGTAAAGCATTATAATCTACCATAGGAAAGAAATCAGCCTTCAACAAAATAAGTAGCCAAGAACTCTTAAGGAATTCTAAGGAAGAAATGGAACTCCATGTGGGTGCTTGATGCTTGACACAACTGGGCACGAGCACGACATATGCTGGCATGCATATTTCTTCTCTTGGCATGTGGAGAGTGGTGGCTCCAAAGGTGACATGGACAAATCCAAGTATGGCCTTATGGATCCAAAGCCAAATGTATTAAAATTTATTGACTGAAAATAAATAACTGAAGTAGAATCAATTTAATGAGGCTTCTTCGATCCAAATCGAACTTAAATCATGTTGTCGATTTTTGATGGCTCTGGTGTCCGCACCAATTCTCCCGAGGTAGGAAAAACTCGACTCTGTCGAGTGTGGGTCGATTCCGCTCTGGTGATACTCAAGTAGATCGGGATCAATGCATTGCAGCTCTTCTCGAGTGATCCAGGTATCTTCAGACTCCGATCGACCTCGCCATCTGATCAGATACCGTTGATAGCCTCGACTCCGGGTGGAAAGGATCTGCTCATCCAAAATTCTCTCAATCTGATCATGTTTTGCTGACATTTTGGCTGGTGGACACTCAGGGATAGGTTCGCTCTCAAAGGTTGGTTCAGGCTCAAATGGCTCACTAGGTATCCGAGTTGGTTTTTTATAGGTAACAAGATCTGTAATGTTAAAAGTAGAGCTAATTCCAAAATCAGAAGGTAGGTCCACAACATACGCATTTGATCCGATTTTCTTTATGATCTTAAACGGATCTGCTCCTCGGACATGTAACTTCTTCACGATTTTGGGGAAAAATCGTTCAGGCCTCAATCGAACCATCACATAGTCTCCCTCTGCAAACTCTTGAACACATCGATGAGAATCTGCATTCTGTTTATAAACTTTATTACTCATACTAATTTTTTTACTGATCTCTTTATGCAGACTCTTGACATGCTGTGCAAATGACTCTGCAGATTCGAAAATCCTAGCATGCATGGGTAATGGGATGAGGTCTATTGGTTTTCTAGGTTGATATCCATGAAAACTTCGCACATTATGCACACTCTTGGGCACCGGCCACTCAACTATTGCTCTAATCTTTTCAGGATCAGCAGATATACCATTGGGAGTAACAACAAAACCTAAAAAGATGATATGGTCTGTTATAAAAGCGCACTTCTTAGGATTAGCATACAAGCTTTCTGTTTTAAGAACTTGACACACTCTTTGGAGGTGATCTAAATGGTCTTCTCTAGTTTGACTATCGATCAAAATGTCATCAAAATATATGACTACAAATACTCCTATAAATGATCGTAGTACTTGGGTCATCAACCTCATGAAGGTACTAGGGGCATTAGATAATCCAAATGGCATCACCATCCACTCATATAAATCATTTTTTGTCTTGAAAGCAGTTTTCACTCATCTCCCGGTCTAATCCTTGATGGTAACCACTCTTAAGATCGATCTTAGAAAAGATAGTGGATCCGGCCATCATATCTAACATGTCATCTAACCTAGGGATGGAAAAGCGGTACTTAATGGTGATCTTGTTAATGGCACGGTTATCTATGCACATCCTCCATGTACCATCCTTCTTTGGAGTCAGTAGTGCAGGAACCGCGCAAGGACTCAAACTCTCCCTCACAAATCTTTTTTTTATCAGCTCTCCAACTTGTCTTTGTAGCTCGGCATGCTCATTAGGGTTCAACCTATAGTGGGGTAAGTTGGGTAGGGTAGATCTAGGAACTAAATCAATGGCATGTTGAATGTTTTTCATAGGCGGTAAGTAATTTGGAAGATCCTCAGGAAAGACATCATGAAACTCAGTAAGAAGACTAGCTACTTCCTTAGGATAATCCACCTTAGAATCCTCACGAACTTCTCTAGCAACAAGCATCCAAACTGGTGATCCTTCACTCATGGTCGTCTCTAATTCTTTAGCACCTATCAGATTGAGACTTTTCTTATTAAGATTTTCTTTTGGTCCATCGTCTATCTTTCTATTAGTAGCCTTAGGTGGGGAAGGATTAATTGTGATCTTTTTATCCTGATGAGTAAAGCTACAGAAGTTGATACGGTCATAAATCGTAAGATCATTGTCGAATAGCCAAGGCCGACCTAATATGATACTTCCGACTTCCATGGGTAAGACATCGCACCACACATGATCCTGATAGGAATGAAGCTGGATGAGCACACGGCATCTAAATTTAATGAAAATAGAGGAAGAATCAATCCAAGACACACGGTATGGACTGGGATGATCTACAGGAGTTAATCCTAATCGCTTAACCGTATCGGTGGAGATGGCGTTGATACAGCTACCGCTAACAATGATCACCTTACAAATTTTATCACCAAATTTTATGAAGGTATGGAAAATAGAGGTCCTACGCCAGTCTTCACTTTCCTTAGTTTGGGCTAGGACATACCTAACGACTCCAAGCCTAAGGTCTGACTCAGGTGTGGCATAACCTAGGATGTCCTCAGTACTCTCAAATTGCTCGGCTAAATCTGGATCAGCTTCATAAACTTCCTCAATATTTTCTAGAGTTTCTCCTTCTAATTCTTCTACGAATAATGATCGGTTGGGGCATTGTGCAGCAAAGTGACCGTAACCATGGCACTTGAAGCAATGAGATCGAGAACTACTTCCTTTTGATAACTCTCCTATAGCTCCTTTTTCTTTATCTTCTTTTCTCCCAATAGGATTTGTAAGTGGAGGTCCGTTACTAGGAGTTTGATTAATATTAGGTCTCGATCCAGAAGGGTTACTCGGTTGGGTTCAGGATGATGGGGAGTCGAATATCTAGAAAATTTTTCAAAATCTAAGGCAAGTTGATAAGCTTGTTCCAACGTGGTTACCTCTCGCAGAAAGAGCTCACGCTGAATATCCTCTCGTAATCTAGCTCTAAATCTAGATAAGGTAACAACTCTATCTTCGGCTACTCCACATCTCATGAGGTATTCATCAAATCTCGTGATATACTCGGTGACTGATCTATTCTCTTGAATAAGCCTCTGCCATTGATCTAAAAGTCTTTGTTGGTAAGAGGTGGGGAGATACTTCTCTCTGAGTTTTTCTTTCATCTCATCCCAGGTTTCTATCGGATTTTATCTTCTCTGATTGAGAAGACGCTCAACACTTTCCCAATAAAGTCGGGCTTGCCTCACCAATTTCATCCTAGCAAACCTAACTCTCCTTGCTTCAGATATTTCGTACCATCCAAAATAGTGGTCCATACCTGATTCTCAATCTAGGTACTCTCTCGGATCTAGACAACCATCAAAACTTGGAGCTTCGACTTTCACATTCCTAAGAATATGCTCATCTTGATCGAACTGGTTATGGTACGGGCGTGCCCCTATAGGTCGATCAAGTTCTAGATTCCTACCTCTTTGTCCTATAGGTAGTCGGGGAGACTCAGGTTCAGGTTATTTCTGTCTAGCTTCTTCTAATACCACTATTCTTTCATCCATGGCTTTCATAAAATTTTTCATGTCATCAAACTTTTCAGTCAGAGCATTAATGATGGCTGCTATATTGGGATCCATATTGGTGTTGGGTGGAAAAGTAGGATGTTGGTACCAGGTACCTGATCTAGTGGTCATGCAACTCTAAGATGCAGAAATAAGGTGCAATAAAAATTTAAAATGCTTGAAAGTAAAGTACGAAATTTAGAGTGCGAAAATTTAACTTGCAGAAATTTAAATTGCTGAATTTAAACTAAAGCCCTAATCAACCTGCTCTGATACCAAATTGATGCGGGACAATCCTAAAAAAAGAAAATCAATCATAATAATCAAGCTCTCTTCTGTTCATCAACAACAAATCATGTCCGGTCAGGGGCTCATTATTCCCAGGACAGACAGTATAGTTGTCTATACTCTGCTCAGGAGGCGTGATTGATTGATACGAGACTAAAGCGAGATCAATCTAAATGATACAGACGAATGCCATTCGAGAGATCAGTAAACAATTAGTAATAGAAAATTTCATAAACAGATAGCAGAAATTAAACATGCTCACGAGTAAATGCAAAAAAAAGAAATAAGAATGGAACGAGAGAAAATAAAATATTAAACCCGTGAGAAAATCCAAGAAGATGATAAGAATCCGGATCGTGGTAGTTAAGAAACTACTCTGATTAGGGCTCTTAAACTTTTAACCAAACAGATCCATCGATAAAGAACTAGGTCTTTACCAACATCGGATTAAAAAAAAATCAAAGATCAACTGTTAAGGAACGAAGGTCCTTGACAGCTTAAGATCTGTAGAATAAGAAATCACTCCTTCTCTCAGCACGACAGATGAAAATTCTGGATGAGACAGATCTTCTCTTGACGGAATAGGCTTGCGTGGGTAGATGGTGGAGTCGATAAAAATCGCAGGAACACTGAACTTAAGTAGAAGGAATAAGATAGAAAGTGGGCCTCACACCCTCCCCTTGTGGGGCGATTTTGGGTCTCACACCCTCTCCCTCTCGGAGCGATTGACATAAGTATTTGTGGAGTTTGTAAAATCATTCATTATTTTTTTTCATGAAAGATACAAGGATTTATATAGGACTCTAAGGGTCCTGTTTGTTTAGGAATCTCTTATCTTTACAAGGAAGAAATCAACCCTCCACAAAAAAGTAAAGCATTATAATCTACCATAGGAAAGAAATCAGCCTTCAACAAAATAAGTAAGCAGCCAAGAACTCTTAAGGAATTCTAAGGAAAAAATGGAACTCCATGTGGGTGCTTGATGCTTGACAGAACTTGGCATGAGCACGACACATGCTGGCATGCATATTTCTTCTCTTGGCATGTGGAGAGTGGTGGCTCCAAAGGTGACGTGGACAAATCCAAGTATGGCCCTATGGATCCAAAGTCAAATGCATTAAAATTTATTGACTGAAAATAAATAACTGAAGTAGAATCAATTTAATGAGGCTTCTTCGATCCAAATCGAACTTAAATCATGTTGCCGATTTTTGATGGATCTGGTGTCCGCACCACTGTGGTTATCTGATTTTTGTTTTAGTCTGCATGACTCCATTTTGCTCATATAAATTCAGAGATTTCTATCATAGTATGGTCATATTGGATTTGTATCATTATTTATTTATGTTTAAATCTGTCCTCTCTGGAAGGACTCCTTGGCTTACTAAAAACTAGGATTTCATTGATGATATGACATGCCTCAAAGCACAAAAACACCAAATACAAGGATCATAGTAACTAAATCTTTTTACTTGTAGTTATACCTAAGATGTTCTTAGTTCATCGAAAAAAGGAGCTTAGGCTTTACTAAAAAAACAAGCATGAAGCAGGTGTATCTTAAAATATATAAGATGCCTTGTGCGTGAAAAACTAAATAAAGAATCTCAAAGGGCATGGATCTTGCAAGAATAGAGTGCAATCTGTCGAAACATATGAAAAATAAAAATCATGTTAGTCCATATTAACAAAGTATTTGAGACAAATATGAGCATGAGAAAGGTTTTGAATCTTGAGAAGATTATGATTCTCACTCATAGTGACACCATTTTTCTGTAATGTGCTCACAATTTGTTAAGAGTGATGTAAGAGGAAAACATATCACCAATCTTAAAGAAGAGGTATTCCCCGCTCATTGATGTAGGAAAGATGACAATGTTGAGAGTTGAGACTTTTTTTAATAAGGGCAAGCCCTTAGGGGAGAGGTGCCAACCAACTGAGCTAATAGTTCATGGTGAATGTTGAGACTTGAAAAGATGTATGGTACAACTAAAGAGGCTTGTAAAGTTTATTGTAGGAGGCACATAAGCTTCCCTAAGGAGATGGTGGGGTAGGATCAACTAAGATGGTATGACACAGAATTTTTAAGGGTTTGTAAGGAAGTTGATATGTACTTCCAATAACATGAAAAGAAGTTTGGAGAGGATTTGGAAAATTTTTCAGTAGCACAAGAATTGGGAATCAACAAAATGATTAATAAGGATACATAAAGCCATATGCCCCTATCCAATTGTGAGGATAAAGCTTGATGGTCATGGTTATTTGAGGTACTCTTACCATCCGAAGCAAGCTAAAATAGCTAATGAATGACAGAAATAAAATCTTGATACAGGCAAAAACTATTAAGATTCAAGTTACATCCAAGTAATGCATGAGAGTGAGGTTCGTTGAGTTAGTACCAAGAAACATACTTGCTGGCGGTCGGTTCCATATGGTATTAGTATTTTACCATACCGAACTAAGTTATACCTAAACCGGGGGAAGGAAATGGAGAGGGGGGAGGAGGAGAGGAAGGAAAAGAGAGAGGGAGAGGGGATAGAGGCATGCCTTGTCATTCATGGAGTCTTGACCCTGGTTGGCTCGTTATTGTGGAGTTGCTTTCATTGCAGTGCCGGCAGCAGCACTGAACTATTGAGAGGGGCGAGGGAAGAGGAAGGTTCCAAGAGCAGAATCAAGAGAGAGGGGGAAAGAGAGAGGTGTACCTCAAAGCCATTGTTGTCGTAAAGTCGTTAGCACTAGTGGAGCATTGAGAGATAGAAGCGAGGGGAAAGGAATCTCCTGAATTGAGAAAGGCGGAGAATCGGGAGGGTAGAGAGGCTTTTATTAAAAAAAAGGAGAACTAGATCGATTCACCGAACCATCTCAGCAACCATTTTGTCCGGTTTGATATGTCTTGAACCATCACTATCCGCTTTAGGATAGTTCTAAGGTCCGTGCATGGAAGTCATTAAAGAGATACATGATAAAATTAGCCACTTTTCAAAGGCAAGAGTACTAGATCTCATATAGTCATATGTTAGGAGTCAAAGACTCTTGATATTACTATCATGAATCTAAGCAAAGGGGCATGAGAGTCCAACTAATAACAGGAATCCAGTTTTAGTTCTGTAATCTCATAGTCTAGTGACAATGGAGGACAAACAAGTACCGTTGCAATGTAATCCTGCATCCAGAATGCTTTCATAGTATTTGTAATCAAGCTACATACCTTTGTTTCCTCAGCCAATTTTTTATTGTCCAATTCATTTGTTGCAGATGCGACCTAGAAATGGCAAAAATTCATTAGCTATTTATCGGTAGTTTTTCTTTTATATCCTAATTTGTCATTAGGTCTCTCATGAGAATGCCTTTAAGTATTTAAAATAAATCATATTACCAGTAGCAGACTTCCTTTTTTGTGATTGTGGCATACTGGTATTGTCTTATGTAAACTGTACCCTTAGAATTACTGTTATTGTCTACAATTGTATTATCTGAAATTGTCTCTCTTTCTTATCAACTCTATTATATGTTCATGATATGCATACTGTTATATGTTAACCAATAGGGAAGTTGCATTAAATAACATATTGTCCATGCGAATCAAACTCTGACATCGAGGCTCGACACTTGTTAATTTTCCCACTTTGTGTTCAAAACTTTGTTATATTTTTATATTGTGCCAGCACGGATCCTTCTGCCACCTTGATCACATGGAAACACCAATGCTGTCGGAGCCAGGATCATCTATTGGAGCTGCTGTTGCAGCATCGGTGACAGTACCATCTCAAGCAATTCGTACTGTTTCATTTTCTTTGGCATGGGCTTGCCCAGAAGTAAAGTTTCCTAGTGGAACAATTTATCACAGGTGAGTGGGTCAATTCTTGTATAACAGAACTTTGAGGAGATCTGCAATTCCAATAATTTTTCTCATGAAAATATAACAACAGGCGCTACACAAAATTTTATGGCACTGATGAAGACAAGGCAGCTGCAAATCTTGTTCATGATGCTCTTATGGGTAAGCTTTTGTCAGAGAACTCAAATGATCATTGATATTTTTTTTTCCTTGTAGAACTATGATAACTAGCTCTTGTACATCTACTTCGGAAGCATTTATCTTTGGAAAGTATATGAACTTCATTATGAATCATTGATTAGTGGAAAATAACTGCAAGCAGTTTGTGTTAACTAATCAATTGAACCAAAAAGCTTAAGCTGATAGGTAAAGGGTCAATAAATATCAGGTTTAACACACCGGCTCATGTGCAGCCTGGGTTGCAGAAGGACCATGTTAACTGAAATAAGTGAAGATAACAAAAATAATGACTGAAATGAGCCAACAAAATAACCAGGATAGCGAAATAAATAATTCGTATAGAGGGGATTCAACTTATGACCTCCAACAAACCTAAGCTTAACTAACCAGTTGAACCCAAAAGCTTTAGCTGATTGGCAAAAGGTCAACAATGTATATACGGCTTAACAGTTTGATGGATGTTGATACTTTGGTATCATTAAGATTGTGTTTTGATGATCCCCATGTGCATGGAAAGAGTAAATTTAAGGGAAGTTTGGAATACATAAATATGATTATGTAATGCTAGCAAATTTTCAGAGCATCAAGATGAAAGCAGATGTGGATAATTGCAATCATTTTGAACAAGATTTATGGCTGGCCGTCTTTTGATACTTCAAAAGGCCTATCAACAATCAAGCAAGATTATTGCGAATATGATTTTTTTAGCTTTAAACTATCTGGAGATATTGTATATTACTACAGAATACTCACCATATGTCCAGCTTAACGTCGGTGCAAGATCCTCCTTTATGGGGCCGATCTCTTTAAGCATCAGTTTGTATCATATGATGCTCTGTCCATTTCAACTTGGTATTGTTTGGTGTTCTACAATATTTGGCCATGTTACTTGAAGCATACAATTTTTAAGTAAACACGACATCATCTAAAGCTTATTAATTTGGCAGGTCACTGATGCTTTCCTTCGACCTTCTGTAGAATATTTTAAGGACAAAATACATGGTTTACATGATGAGAAGTAACCTCAAATTCATATCAAGTAGTTTTTGTGTAAAATGATTCATTATAGTAACGCAGTTTATCTACTCATGAACTAGGTTCTCTCTGGACAAAATCAATGAAATCAAAACAATTAATATAAATCATGTATGATTTGATAGCAAATATCACATTATAAATAATTTTATTACTATATCCCTTGGGTAATATATACCGCAAAAAAAAAAAAATTGAGAAAGGATAGGTTGAATGCTAAATCAAAGTCCACATCAGCATCAGGTGAGAGATCAGAAGACAACTAGCCCATGGCCTCATATAGTTGTCTAACTTATATTTCCGCTGTAGTTTTCTGTGGTCCACCTTTCTCTATTTCAGTTGTGATCAACGTGACATGAAATTGTCTACTTATTCGTAGTCCATGATCTATTTTAATGAAAAACTAAATGTTGGTTACTGATCATGTTGCTTAAGAACTATCCTGAAATGTGATGAATCCAAGTGCTTTAGAAGCCTTATTTTGAATTTTAGTCCAATACTTCACACAGAGCATGCATTTATCTATTTTTTATTTTATATGAACTTGTACGAATTCTATTTTGAATAGGCAAAATAAAATAAATAGGTAGAGTGCTCACATGGTCATGAATATATAATAGTAAGTCAGCTTCCCAGAAGATCCATTTGAAGATCTGGTGGATTCCTATAATATGACACATTCGAACGTTTAGCAGCAGAGTTTACAGTATAAAAGGAGGTTTAGAGAACAAGTTGGTCATGCATTATTTGTTAGAATATGTTTGTGTTAACAACAAAAACCTTCATGGCAATATTAAATTTTATCTAATACCAAGGAGTCAGTCCCTAAAGCCGTTCAGTTTTAAAGCATTTCAGTAGTGTTAGTTGTTAACTATATAAAGAGCCACTTCAGGCTATATTTGGTTTCCAAGAAAATGAAAGAAATGAAAAGCAAATCAACCAAAGAAAAAAAATTGAGGAATTGCTCTTGTTTGGTTTATATTAGGAAAATTGCAACATTTTAGAGAAAGTTGTGGGATATAAATTAGTTATTTTGATTAATTAACCTTTCATTATTTCCTCTCAAAATCACTTCCTATCAGAAAAATTTATGGCCTCTTGGTGAAAATATTTAGACCTTAAGGTTTGTTTGGTTGCCAAGAAAATAAAAGGAAAGAAAGAGAAATTTGAGGAAAAAACAAACTGAAAGAAAAGAAACAAAAATTGAGTATTTTATCATGTTTTCTTGCAGTATGAAAATTGGAGAGCAATTTGTTAAGAAAGTGGTCAAGACATAATTAAGTTAGCTTGAGTCATTTCCTGCTTGTCTTTTTCTTTCGAAATCTCTATCTTTTGGATAAGAGAAATTTTAGACTTGTTGAAGAAAATTTTGACTCTATAATTTCTCTTTAACTTTCTCTTCCTGCATTTACATTTTATTATGAAACAATAGAAATAAATATTTCTTTATAACAAACTTTCTTTTTAAAAAAAAAAAAAAAACTTTGTCTGCAACCAAAGAGAGCCTTGATTTTCTTGTCTCTCCTTGATTCCAATAGAAAAGCGGATTCAGTCCAATGAACTTACTTTTCTCCACTTTCTCATGAATGAAAACAGAGCATTAAGAGACCATAATTTTACTTGAGCAGATGGAGAACAACAAATATGTATGGATTCACATATTGACTGTAGAAGCTTCTCTAACGGAGCCCTCTGAGTTATGATCTGCAACATATCTTTTTTTTTTTTTCGAGATTGTTACAATGAATGTTCCACCAAAATATAATATCATTGTACTTAGTTTAATTAAAAATCTTATCTTGATTATTAGTATGAACATTTTTCATCTTGGAATTTCATAAAATCTTCTCTTCTTGTTTTAACCTAGAACATTGCCATTGGGAGTCTCAAATTGAAGATTGGCAAAGACCCATTCTGCAAGACTGCCAAGACAAGAGGCTTCCAGAATGGTATATTCGAAATTTCCCCCACATTAACCAACTTCTTATCTTGCAGCAGAAACAATCTGAACTTTTTAAGGTTCTGTTCAGGTACCCAATCACTTTATTTAATGAGCTCTATTATCTGAATGCTGGAGCATCAATTTGGACAGGTAATATTAGTTTTTTAATCGTTTAATTCTGTTGTCCTAATACATGCACTTCAGTTTGTTATGTAAGCATAATCATATTCTGTTATTCAGATGGATTGCCTCCACCACAGAGTTTGGCAACAATTGAGAAAAGAAAATTTTCCCTAGATTTGTCCAGTTCAGGATATAAAGAAATGAATGGCTTCATCCCCCTAAACAATACAGCTTCTGACATCCTTAACAGCTTGTCATCGATAACCAAAAAGTTAGAGTCTCGTTTTGCATCAAATGCTGCTCTCGGTACATCATTGCTTCAAGAAGGAGAGGAAAATGTTGGTCAGTTTCTCTACCTTGAAGGGGTAGAGTATCACATGTGGAACACTTATGATGTCCACTTCTACTCATCATTTGCTCTGACCATGCTTTTCCCCAAGCTTGAACTTAGCATCCAAAGAGACTTCGCAGCAGCAGTAATGATGCATGATCCTTCAGAGAAGAAATTAATTGATGGCAAGTTGGTCCCAAGAAAGGTTCTTGGTGCTGTTCCTCATGATCTTGGACAAAGGGACCCATGGTTTGAAGTAAATTCTTACCACCTTCACAATACAGATAGGTGGAAGGACTTGAATCCTAAGTTTGTTTTACAAGTTTATAGAGACACAGTTGCCACAGGTGACAAATCCTTTGCTCGAGCTGTTTGGCCTTCTGTCTATGTGGCAATGGCTTATATGGATCAGTTTGACAAGGATAAAGATGGAATGATTGAAAATGAAGGCTTCCCTGATCAGACCTATGATGTATGGTCAGTTACTGGTGTGAGTGCTTATACTGGTGGCCTCTGGGTAGCTGCCCTACAGGCTGCTTCAGCCATGGCAGGTATGGTTGGTGACCAAGCTTCTGAAGATTATTTTTGGCATAGATATCAGAAAGCAAAAGCTGTATATGAGCAATTATGGAACGGTTCTTACTTCGAATATGATAATAGTGGTGGACCAACAAGCTCATCTATTCAGGCTGACCAATTGGCTGGACAATGGTATACTTTTATGGATTTGCTATACCTTTTCACTACTCATCTGAACTCAGCTGTCTCTTTGAGTTCTGAGATATCTGAAATGAAATGCTATATCCATGGTTCCTGTGTATTTTTCTTATGGTTAATGGATTGATGGCCATAAATTTCTAAACTTCATATAGAAGTTTGTTTCCATGCTTTTTTTTTTTTTGGCTTGAAGAATGTAATATGCATCGCCTGCATTCTATATTGTTTTTTTACTTGCCATAACATTATATTTTTCTTTATTTCCTAATTCTTCTGTTAGTACATTGGCAGAAATATTTTGCAGTTAAGACTGTTCCTCTGTATTATCCTAATTCTTGCCTTGCTATAGTTTAGCTGTAACTTGATATGATGTTACATCCATTCTCTACATTGCACTGTATATTCAGGAATTTCAATACATTATAATAGTTGAGCTTTTCTTCTACATTATAAAGTAAGATGTTTCAATTATAGCAATTATAATGACTTTGGAGTTTGCTCTGGTGAAAATTCATTCACGCACCCCCTTTTAGGTATGCTAGAGCATGTGGTCTTCTCCCAATTGTTGATGAGGACAAAGCCCGAACTGCATTGGAAAAGATTTTTAGCTTCAATGTCTTAAAGATGAAGGATGGGAAGCGAGGAGCAATTAATGGGATGAGACCAGATGGTACAGTTGACTTTTCATCGCTGCAATCAAAGGAGGTATGGCCTGGAGTGACATATGCTGTTGCAGCTGCCATGATCCAAGAAGGCATGACAGAAACAGCTTTCAAAACTGCACAAGGAATATATGAAACGGTCTGGTCTGAAGAAGGACTTGGGTAAGCTTTGACTTTTCTTCCACTTCTTTATAAGATTTTGGGGTTGAACTATCCATACTTTGACTATAGGTTCTTGTTTGTTATACAACAACTCCATCTTAGCAGACTGTGTTTGAATCTAGGCTGATTACTTGATTGTTCTTTTTTCATTTCTCTGCATTATGAATTCGTTTTTAAAAAATACAACTAAAATGATCTGATTAATAGAATGGTTCAACCTAGCACTTATGGGACACAACAATCCAATTTGATATTAGAATCCTGCTTAGAGAATATTATTTATGTGCATGTGAACAGAGTATCAGGACAATGGAGAAATCTTGTACTTCTGTATTTAGTTTGCATCGATTGAGGTTTCTAGCAGAATGGAAAAAAAACTGGCAGAATTTTTTTCACTGAGGTCTCTACCTGACATGGACTTACTGGCATTACTAAAGTTATTTGTCCAGCATGTGTTTTTTTTTCCTCCCATCTCCCAAGCTACCCTGCATTTGGATCTGTTGAAATCATATATCCACTACTTGACATACATGTTTTCCAAATTAAGGTTACATAATACATGTTCTTCTTGTTCTTGCTTCGACTATTTGTTTATGTTTTTTTCCTTAATTTTTAATTCCAATCACAGGTACTCCTTCCAGACTCCTGAAGCATGGAATACAAAAGATGAGTACAGATCTCTGCAATATATGCGCCCGTTGGCCATATGGGCAATGCAGTGGGCATTATCCCCACCAAAGCTCTACAAGGACGAATCAAGGATGGATAGAAATGGAGATTCGACCAATATGAACAATGTGGAATTCTCTGAGGTTGCTAAATTTCTCAAGTTGCCAGAAAAGAAGCATACTAAAAGCACACTTCAAGTCATCTTTGACATTGCTCGTCAGAGGCTATGGCCATACTAATGAATCATCTAAAACTTCTTGCTTGGATGGGCAGATGAATTTATATTTGAGACATTTGAAATGTGATCATAATGTACAAAAAGACCGTATATACAAAAATAGTAGTAATTATAAACAAATAAATCACTATTGTCAGTCTATAATAGAGTTATTGTTATCAGACTGGTATTTATAATCTGTGGTCAGCTTACAGAGCTTACATTAGGGTGACAAGTTTGCTTCCTGTACCTGTCTTGAGGTGCTGTCCTTGGCAGAGCCTGACCGAAGCAGAGCTTACATTAGGGTAGAAATGCAAACTGAGAACTATGTAATTCATTGGGACTTGAACATCGACAAAAGCCGGGGAAAGTCTTACAGAATCAAGAAGGAACATAAGAGAGCAATGAAATGTGTGCAACTGTCTAAAGCAATTTGCACTATACTCTTACTAAACAATCACATGCTCGAAGTATAACCTATCCAAAAATTAAGAATCTTGGAACAAAAAAATAATAAATACATGAACTACATGAAATTAAATAATAGTATCAGTTGATGAAAATTTTGACCTACACCAATTAAGTTGTACATAATAATTTGTGAAATGCAATACAACTGATATTCACTTTTATCTGCCTTAGCTAGAAGAATAACCATCAATTTATCCAGAAATTACTCACCAATAAAAGATGAAGACCTGCTAGTAGAATAAAATGAAAAGCAAGCAAACAAGAATAAGGGATCCCATGTTTATGCATTTTAACCATGATTCATGATGCAAGTCTCAGACTAATTATCCAAGAAATAAATAAAAGTGACCAACTGCTTGAAGCCTTGAACTGATCATGGAGCAGCCCAACTCAATTATCTGCGTTAACTGGTATCAGAAGAGTAAAATCTAATAGTCACTGTTGAGGAAATGCCAAGAAATGCATGATATTAACCGGGTTATGATCAGTATTCATGCTGCCTTAGGCTCCAATAATAGGAATTATATCAACAGATGCATAAATGGAAATGAGATTGACTATCTACATTATCTAGATTGTCAGTTTAAAGAAAAAGTATTTTCAAGTGAAAAAAAAAGTTCAAGACTGTTTCCCAACTGCTATGCACCATTTCATTAACACATGGCATTAACAGAAATAATAATTTTCTTCGGGTTTGTTAACTATACAATTAGTCTAAAGCAGAGGTAAACACAATAAAATCGAAGTACAGCCAAGAAAAGTCTAATTGAACTGCCCTGTATCAGACATCATTGATCTAATCATCACAAGATCATGTTGAAGGTGAGATTGTGCTTTAACTTCTACAGCATACAAACACCTAGAGATAGTCGATTATGAGAATATGAAAGCTCGCAAACAATGGAAGATACACTATCATACAACAATTTAATGACATAAAGGAAATCCACAAGTAGTCTTCATGTTCTCAGAATGCATTTAGGCGTTAAACTGAGGAATGTATCCATTGCAGCTATAACTGAATCATGGCATCATCAAAATGATGAAATACTTCTGAACACATGACACATATAGGTCTTGTTAGATTATGAAATTTGGTGCTTTAAGTCTTAAAGCAGTATTAGTGTCTTACCAACTATAAATACTCTGCAAAAGCAAGGTTCAAGCGAGATACCCCTCTTCAGCAGATGAAAGTGCGGGATGGAAGTAATATTGCACTGAGAAACCAATGCTGACCCCTTGCATAAAGCATAGCTACATCTGCATTAGGAAGCGAATCAGTTCCAAATTGGCATCTTCAGCATAAATAAACAGTGGTAACTGTCACAAAGTGAGTTTCATGCAGGACATGCAATAGGGCAAGCCTCAACAGATTTTATTCTGAAAAATAAGCTCTCATTTCTTGATGCAAAGGAAAAAAGTGCATAGTATCTTGTCACTGTTAGTGAGCAAGGCCATTCAATTCTGTAACTTTGGAAACATCATCAGTTTAAGTCATGCTATGGCATTTTCCTAGATCGACAGTTCTCCATGGCATACTGAAATCAACTCCAGCTAGTTTATTTGATAGATGAGATAATTTTATAAAACATGTCCACAGAATTATCCCAAATAAACCAGGATTTGGGCACAAAGATTTTCTAAACCATATTGCATTTCCAGCAATTCAGGCTATAACAAAAATCATTATAGATTAACATCGGTGAAAATGATTATCATGCCCAAGAACTACATAAAGGAAAGATTGCACATCCTAGGAGTTGTAGAATAAAAGGATAGTTTATGAACATTGCAATCACTTCTAAGAGAATTCCCTTACTAAAGCTTAGAGATCTTTGAAAACCTATCGAAGTTGCACCCTACATTACCACTTCACAAATGGTCAAGGCATTTGCACAACTCTTTCATAATCCTAGTCAACTCTGAAGAAAGACAACCAGAAAACCCAGAATCCATGCAGATAAATCCTATCTATAACCATGTCATGGTCAGTCTATGACGTTATAACCCATATCACCGAATGAAAACCGACCAATGCTTCAGAGAAAGCATTTGTTTTAACAAATACTGCTATTGTACTGGTCTTATAAGGCTATAGATGACCAAAAGGTGTACAAACATACGTACATATATAGACACATACATTGATAGATAGATACATAGATTCATATGTATGTATGTATGCATGTATGAATGTATGTATGTATATTTTGGACAACCCCCAGCCCTTCATCTCTGCCAAGCGTGATGAAGAATAGCTAAGCCAAAATTGCAATTGCAACTTCATCAGTATTTTCAGTTTCAAGTTTCAACTTTGCCCCTTCCAACAAATCAATGTACAATTATATAATAACATTTTATCCACTGCAATCCGAGAAAACTGAAATCATGCCAATCATGAGCGTTCAAAAAAGTTATGAAGCAAAATCTTTTAACCCTTTGCAAAGAACCAGAACAAAGTAAGATCCTAAAAATCATTGCAAAAAAAAAAAAAAAAAGGCCCCTCAGCAGTATTACTAGTTTTACATGTTTGAGGCAATTAGCAAGCATTTAAAACCCATAATGGGCATTCAGAACAAAAGGGAATCCTGCAGGTTCTCTTTCAAGAAGGTTGAATCTTAGTACAGGGGGGAATATAAAAAGGTTTGCAATTTAAATTAGAATCTATACGAATCAACTTAGCTATATCTGGAAGATGAAAAGCTTCTCCCTTTGTCTTTGCCTTTAACATGCACATTCCCTGGTATTGCTCCAAAATATAAATTATGTAAACAATACATACGCACTATTCATCAAAACGAGTGTGGAATACCAAGTGGGTGAATTGATAGTTCGAACAGGACACAAGCATTGAGGAAGATGACAGGAATAAAAGCCACGAAAGCGAGCATCTTGCTGTTAGAAACTTCAAGTTTTTACGAGAAGATGGAGCAAACTCAGATGTAGGCTGCTGTCCCGATGTAGGGTTTATACTCTCTATAGAAGGATGCTGGGGTTTCGGCGACGGTGCCTGGGCTGGAGAGCTCGGGTTTCTTCTCCGGGGCCTCATCGCCCTCGGGGCTCCGCTCCAGATCCTCCAGTTTCCGCTTGTAATCGGAAACAGCGGCCGGGATCTCGCTCTCAGCTGGAGCTTCTGAGTCTTGCTGTTCGTCCGGTGACGGGGTTCCTCTGTTCGGGGTCGTTTCTTCAGCGGGCGGCGAGGCTTCTGATTCTGAGACCGCCTCTTTGGCTGGTTCCGCCACCGGAGAGATCACTGGTACTGGCGCTGCCACTGATGCGGCTTCCGCCATCAGAGAGGAATCGGATTCAAATACGCATCGGTAACTCATCGTCGAGGTTTTTTTACCGGATTAATGTTAATTTTAATAAAAATTATCCAAATAATATTCTCCTAAAATTATTTTTTAAAATACCGTCTAAAATAAAAACTTCTTCAAAAAAAAAAAAAAAAATTTATACTGACTCACCAACCTGACCGTCAACTAATGATCAAATGGACCATAAAATGAGTCATCTTATAATAAGGTGACTTTATGAGTCACCTTATAATAATAAGACGACTCTATAAATCATCCTATTATAGAATCATCTTATTATAAAACGAAGTCGTCCTGTAATAGAACGATTTTGGCCTCCACACTCCATGTTACTATTTCAGACTCAAATTTTTCTCCTTAATTAAGTTATATATTATTCTTTTAATATTTTATTTTTAATCATTTATTTAGGCATCAACTAGTTATCTTGATTGCTCATTTAGAACAGTACGAAATACCTTCCGATTTAGATTTTAGTTTGCAGCAGCAACTTGACATGGGTCGACCCATGGGATTCTCCAAGCATCTCCAACTTGATGAAATTGTAATTTTGATATTCTCCAAGCATCTTTATCTATTAAAAAATTCTCGACTTTCTTGAGATATAAATTCAAATTTCTCCAACCCTATTTATAATTAACATGGCAGGATCTTTTAAAAATGATGGACAATCCCAAACTCCACCCTTATAACTTATATCAAGGTCAATAATTAATTTTTTGTGCAACTAACAAAAATTGTAACGTATGCTTTTAGATGAAAAAAATTGTAACATTAATTTTAAAATAATATAATCCAATAGTTGATGATTACAAAATTTTTTAGTAAAAAAAAATATACAAGTATCACACTATCGAGAAGCGTATATATCAAGATATTGGGGCCTCTTCCATGCTCGCCTCTCGTAAACACGTGTCATCTCTAGCCCCTGGCGTGATGGCTCAGACACGATATCGACGGGTGGGGAGGGAGGTGATGGCGTGCTCGGCCTATCAACATATGCCTGGCATCTATCTCGAAAAACTCTCAATCAACCCTTGCCTCTGACCCTCCCATGCTGATCGACATGCTGCTCATCGAGTCGGTACGATGTGTCTCCCGACTCGCTCATCCTAAATGATATAGATGCATCATCTACGGAGAGGTTGAAGTCTGAGAAGCCAGGGTATGAGGTGTGCTGGACATATGAAAAGATACTCGGATCATCTACTGATGGCACAGTTTGAAGTCATCTATCCTCTGAGACGACTCACATAGTATCGATAAGATGTCTATAACATCGATAAGTGCTCGATCCTTACATACAACAGTGATCGAATAGAAGCCGCTCTTTACTGTATGATATAGCGATATGATCCTTTGAAACTGTCAGTATAAAAAGAAAAATAAATATTATTCATAAATATAACAATAAAAATATAACAAAAAGAGATAAAAGCAAAATGTACTTACCACAATGTCAATCACGTTGCTCAAAGGATGGAATCTCATCTCGAGCCGCTCACTCATTAATGACAAGATGACTCACCTAGTGATGCCTCTGCATCACTACAGATATGGATCATGATAATCCATCATGGGGAGCATGGATGGATCAGCTACAATTAAATCCTCTCGCCGCTCCCATGGGTCAATATGCTCCCGATGCTCTCAAATCAAATCATAGCGATACATATGACTGCTCATAATGTACAATATTATAACAGTTGTCAATGAACTGCTTTCAATCTAAATTTTTGCTGGCATATACAATAAATAAGTGGGAGCATGGGTAACGTAGTAACTGCCACTTCTTACATATGCACGTGCATGCCCCTAAGTTGACTGTCTATATATAATCAGTTTCATTGGAGCTATAATACCTTTCTCTCAACTGAATCTCATACAAATCTGATTAATTATTGTACTTAATCACACAATGCTCCTTAGACTTCAGCTGACGTCCATTTAATTTTCATCTAATCTTATCAGTGAATATCTTGCCAACCTCCCTTCTCCATGCTGCAAGTGCACATTTGACGCTAAACTACTTCGACAAGCGTTCGAAGGAAAGATGAACAAAAGTAATGGACAATGAGCGAACCCCTTTCAATATCTTATTAAAGCTTTCAGATAGATTGGTATTCATTATCTATACCTACATCCACCTGTATCATGCACCAACGATCATTTACTCAAATCGTCAAGTGGATATGTTTCCAGATATTGGAAGCAATTGGATTATGTTCTCTCAATGTATTGCATGCTTCGATCAAATTTTTCAGACTGATTTTATTTTGCAGTTTAATGTAAATAAGTCAAAAATACAGCATCATGGAATCGACTGCTTATATTAGCCTCAATATGTCTAAGACATAATCTATGATACCCATATGGTGTTGTTTATCCAATAGATTCATCTGAAACTGCAGCTAATATTCTTTTGTGTCGGTCTAAAATTATGCCAATCCTCATACGTCACGTGCCACATAATAGTGCAAACGTCATAAAAATCATGACCAACTACTACAGCTCTTGCCTTCACAAATAGCAAATGCGAGAGGATAGATACTTTCATTTTCATCCCTTTCCGTAGCAATCATGAGAGTATCCTTATATCGATTGTATAGATGCGTTGCATCGATACTAATCAATGGGCGATAGAATTGGAAGCCCTGAATGCATGGACCAAATGTCCAAAAAACTTAGTGGAACACCACTGTGTTTGCCTCTATTATAGAAAATTTTACAAAATCTACCACGGTCCCCTCGTTAGTACGACAAATTGTAGCTAGTCAAGGATCCAATGTGTTATAGGACTCTGTCCAATCTACAAACAGTTTGTCCATAACAAGTTGTTTACCTATCCACATCTTTTCGTAAGATGCCTCGCACTGCCATGCATCACGTACATAAGCGTGACTCGAATTCAGGAACAAAGGGTGCCTCATATGGTGGGATATCATCTTCTGCACTAGACTCTCCACTACCACTGCTATCAAACTCTGCATCATCATTCCATCTTCGTTATCAGTAGGATTAGGATTATAACTAACAGCGGCATTATTTTCAAATAAAGTTATATCGACCATTATGATTTCCAATCCTCCAAGTCCGACATGTGTTGCATATGGCTGATTAAGTGGTACAGGATCATAAGATTTGTGCTTTACATACTTCACGGTAGCTGCCACATAACTAGGATCGGTTCGATCCCGATATTATCAAATGCGGTGTTATATGGATATTGATATGCAAACTTTGCACCTATCATGCACTGAGGACTATCAGTTACGGATACTGTTGGTCTACTAACAATACATATAGGGGTGCCTCCGTACTCATACACAGCTCATCGGCCATTGAAGCTGCTCAGGTAGAGATCCCCCCATCCTCAATTACGCAAGTGGGACAGATACAGTTTTAGATACACTCACATGTTGTTCACCACCATTCAAAATTCTTATAGCTGCCGACTCAATAAAAATCTTAACAACTAAAAAAATCCTCTATGATGGGATGCCCAAGATGGTGTTCATGTTCTCATTATTTTTAATAGGTACAGCCAAATACCGTCTAACAGTATGAATCAAAAATTTATATAGTAGGAAAACTCCACAGTGATTGGGGTTTCATCCAGTGACAGCATAACAGACTCGCATAAGTTCTTGGTATATTGCATTACGGTCTACCATGATCATCCAGATCCTTCCACCATCACAATATGCACCGTTAGCATCATGACTAATCCTTCCATCCCAATAGAAAATAAAGTGACAAGACTTGGATCCATTTTGTTGAAAATTTATTGTGAGAAGTAACTGTATGAACATATGAACAAATGTTTACTAGGAGGAAGTACTTAACATTTAAAATGACTTACATAATAAATGCATTCTATCATCAACTAACAGGTATAGAAGGTCCTATCCCATTGAGGAATTGCATTAATTCTATAGGTCAATTACAGTAATCAAATAATATGCAATAGGGACTTAAAAAAATTTCGACAGTATTTTTTTTTAGTTCTCCCTAAACGGCTGAAGATGTATGAGAAGAACTAAAAAAAAATGCTGTCTGAAATTTTTTTTGAATCCTCTACATATCGTTTGATTACTATAATTATCTATAGAATTAATTATAATTTTTAAACTGTTAAAACTGGATAATCAATTGACCAATATACATAATTCTTTCATCAGTATAAAAATATATAAATATATGAATGCCGTAGAATATGTACATTAATTAAAAGATGAGTTTATGATTTTATGTAATATATAATTTTTTTAAAAATAAATAACTGAGTAGAAAAAACTAGAACATAAAGCAGAGCAAAACAAGAGCAAAAAGAGACTTAAAAAATATAATATCTATTCCAATAAGAATCATTAATTAAAAATCAGCAATCCAAAATTTTCATTGTAGTTAGGACTGGAAGTGGACCAGGCTAGGCTGGGCCTTACCCCTATCCGAGTCTGGCCTAAAAATTCTTTTCGATCTTCAAGTCGGGTGTAGACCTGATGATTTTAGGAAAAATTAGGCACGGGACCATTTCTAACTATGGACATAGGATTTGTCAGTTTAATGGAGAAGGGTTAGGCCGTGCAGACCTCCCCCTATAATAGAATAATACAAAGACCTCTCCCTCGGGTGCTCTCCCTCTTGTGCTCTCTTTTCTCAAGAGCCAATCTCCTTGAGATCGAGAAAAAACAAAACAAAACTGAAGACCTAAATCAAAACCGATCTACCTCAAGTGCTCTATTTTTTCAGGAAAACCCAAATCAAAACCTAATAATGACCTCTGATCTCCCTCGGGTGCTCTCCTTCCCCACGTGTCTCTCAAAAACTAGATGAAATAAAAAGAAAAAGAAGTGAAAAAAAAAAATTAAAAGCTTGGATGAGCTTACCTTTTTGCACCTCCATTGATGCACCTGGCACTTCTCCGATCTTCCCCCGAGCGAGAGGAGCTCTATCTCGATGGTCGTGGATGGGAGATGGAAGGGGCATAAGAGAGAGAAATAGAGGAGCTCAAATGCAGCAGTTGGAATCCTAGACACGGAAGAAGCTTGGAAGGGGAACTCTGTCATGGTAAGAGATGGTGCGAAGAAACTGAGGGAGGAAGAAGGGTTATAAGGAGGTTTAGTCAGTCATCCTATCATAGGGCGATTGATATAGTCGCTCTATGATAGGACGACTTACTGAAGCACCCTACCATAAGGCGACTATCCCATGTGGCCTTCTACCTACTCACCAACATGGCAAGAGGAGGGTGAATCATCATAAAATGTCACCCTATTATAGGATGACTTATTGTTGGACAGCATTTGATAAAAAGTTTGGAAGGAGCATTATTTTGGTAATTTCTTAAAAAATAAACATTATTTTGGTAAAATTTTCCATCATCAAGGGAGTAATTGCAAAGGTTGGGATTTTTTATCAAAATATTACTATTTTTAAAATAATTTATCAAAATAATATCTTTTTAAAAGTATTTATCAAAATACTGTCGGAGACAAAATCGTCCTATGATAGGATGACTTTCTGTGCTGACTCAGTATGTCCAACATCAGGTTGGGTGGATGCGTTGGACAACAAAATTACCTTATAATAAAGTGACTTTATGAGTCACCTTAAGATAGAGTCACCCTCGTAGAGTGACTTAATGTGACTTAGCCAAAAAAAAAATCCAACCTCCCTCTTCCCCAATGCGAGAACCCCCCCTGTTGGGTATAAAATACCCCCAGCCGAAGTTCATAAGGAGCCAACTCTCCCGAGATCCCTCCGACTTTGTGCGGCATCTTTTCTGGATTTCTCCGACAGTCGAATTTCTGACCTGGTACGATGCTTTTCTAAACTCCCCCAACTGTCTGAGCTATGATAATGCCCTTCCAAACTTCTCCAACGACGAACTTCTTCAGTCGTCCACCGGACTGCTTCAAATGCTCTCCGGGCTTCACTATCTACCGACCTTCTACAATGATCGACCGTTCTCCGAACCTCTTCCAGATCTCTTCCAGCCATAACAGATTCTAATCCGAACTTCCCAGACTTCGTCCACGGTCAAACTTCTCCGAGGATAGATTTCTACAGCAACCCGACTCCACCCATATTTCTACAGCGGTCGACCATCTTTTTGATTTCATCCGAGCTCCTACGGGAGCCGGACCTCTACCCCGAATTCCTATTGCAGGTAGACTTCATCCGAGCCCCTATTACAAACGGTCTACTCCGAACTCCTACTACAAATGGTCTACTCCGAGCTTCTATTACAAGCGACCTACTCCAAATTTTTACTACGAGCGGTCCACGTCGGATCTCTACTGTAAGCCTCCATCCGAGCTTCTATTGTGAATGAATTCCTTCTGGATTCCTGTCGCAGGCGGACTTCAGTCGAGCTTCTTCAATAAACGATCTCCATCCGAACTTCTACGAGAATCAGACTCCGACCGAACTTCTGTAGCGGATAGATGTCGGACGAACTCCTACGACAGACGAGTTCCAGCAGTCGGGCTCCCCCAACAGCCAATTGCCCCCGACGTCTGCCGTACCTCCCCAGCCATCGACCTCAAATAATGTCAGTCGGACTTCAACAACACCGATCGAATTTCCTCAGAACCCTCCAGACCCCCTCCCAGTGGGTGACCCTCTCCAACACCATCCGAAATCCACCACCGGTCGACCTTCTGCCGAGTTCCGCATGAAATCGGATGTCACCAACAGAAAGCTTTCGTCTGAGCTCCTACAGCAGATGACTTTCACCTGAAACGTCAGCGACCTCGAAACATCCGGACCTCTCCCAGAACGACGATGTGAAGAGCCGCTCTGCTTCATCAGGCATCCTAGCCAAGCTTCGACCGACAGATCTGAACTCTCTGACAAGCCACGACAAGAGCCGCCACCTTGCTCCACTCCCTGCAATGGATTCCACGTGACTCCACCACTCTCTGACAAGTCACGACAACAGACACCACTCCACTCCCCGCGACAAGCTCCACGTGGCTCTGAACAGCCCCTGACGCCACTACTCTCCGTAACAAACTCCTCATGGCCCTGAACGGCCCACTACCAGGCGGTTACAAACGTCGCTATCAATCTGTTACGCCCTCCGCCTATAAAAAGGAGACCCCAGATACATTATTCTCTAAGCTCTAATTTCTATCTCAAAATTCTGCTAAAATTTTCATTCGAGCACTCCATTTTTGTTGAGGCAAAGAACTGACTTGAGCGTCGGAGGGTCTTACCGGACACCCCCAACTTCGGTTTAGACTTTCTTTGCAGGTCCCGACGACGATCGCGACTCCCTCAACTCCAGCTTCTCCGACGCCGGTGGATTTTTGCACCAACAGAATTGGCGCTAGAGGAAGGGCTGTCTTTGCAGTACCCTTATTCTTAAAGGAGTGCTCAACGGGACCGATTCCGGTCATCTTCTCCGACATTCTCTTCTCCTTCTTCTACTAGACCCTTACTTGATGCCTCCCCGTAGAGCATCCACCAGACGATCCACGACCTCTGTGGCCAGATCTCAGGCTCCGGCCTCACCTCTAATTTTTCAGGCTCCTCCTCCTTTTCCTCCGGCAATGACGGTCGGAGCGGAACAGTTCGACCTGCTGGTTCAGCAGGTCAGGGGCCTCACTGAAGCGGTGCAGGTCATGAAACAGCAACAACAGCCGCAGGCGTCGGTGCGGTTGGAGAGAACGTCATCGGAATTCCAAAATCCGGCGGTAGGACGGGCCACTTGGGCCAGTCGCCCCGTCTTTCCCGAAAAAATGAATCCGAGGGTGGAGAGCCCTCAATCCGATCACGATTCTACTTCCGAAGGATCTCTACCTCCATTCCGTCCGAAGACCCTCGAGACCCGTAGTCGCGAGGACTTCCTGGATCGAAGGCTCCAGGAGATGAACCGGTGGATTGAAGAACTCCGCCACGCTCCCCCTGCTTATGGTGAGGATATTTGTACTGATCTTCCATTTTCTCAAATGATCATGCAGGAATCGATCCCGGCAAATTTCAAGCTCCTCCAATTCGAAAGCTATGACGGGACCTCGGACCCGATCGACCACCTGGAAGCTTTCCGAACAATGATGCTGCTCCATGGTGCGTCAGACGTCATTCTGTGCCGAGCTTTCCCATCCACCCTGAAGGAAGCAGCAAGGAACTGGTACTCGGCGTTGAAGATGGGTACCATTTTTTTCTTTGATTAGATGAGCCACCTATTCGCGGCTCATTTTGTTAACAGCCGGCATCCCCAGAGGGGTTCGGAGTCCCTTGTCAACATAAAAGAAGAGGGAGGGGGAGTCCATCCGGACTTACGTCAACCGTTTCAACGTCACCGCGTTGGAGGTCCGAAACTTGGACCAATCGATCGCGATGGCCGCTCTGAAAGGCGGCCTTCAAAAGAACGACCTTCTGTTCTCCCTGAAAAAGAAGTACCCCAGGGATTTTGCCGATTTACTGGCTCGGGCCGAAGGATATGCCCGAGCAGAAGAAGCCTTCAAGATGAAGGATGAGGAGACCGCAAGAGAGCGGCAGGCGGGAGACTCGAGTAAGCCCGCAGTCGAAAAAGATCGAGTGAAGCTCGGCTACGTTCTCGAACTCCTCCCGGACATAGGCACGTCCAGACTCCTCCCCGAACTCGTAAACAAAGAAGCCCGGACCGTCGAGTTCGACGGAGCTCTCCTCCCGGAAGATTCCACAGCTACGCCCCTCTCAACGCATCAAAAACTCAAGTACTGATGGAGGTTAGGAAGCAGCTCCCAAGGCCGGAGAGGATGCGCTCGCACTCCGAAAAGTGCAACCCGAATAAATTTTGCCTCTATCATCGTGACCACGGCCATGATACGGAGGAATGTATTCAGCTCTGAGACGAGATCGAGGAGCTCATCAGATGAGGTTGGCTCGACAGGTTCATTCGACGCCGACCTGAAGGAAGAGAAGATCGGCCTAGGGCCCTGCCATAGTCGGAACCACCAAGGAGGGAAGAGCAGCCAGAAGATCGGCCTCCAATTGGGATTATCAACTCCATCTCAGGGGGACCCCGACGGGGAGCAGACCTTCCGCGGCTATAGGGTTCAAAAAATCTACGAATGTATTACCAACAACTTTGTCCTGAATGAGAATTCTTTTCATATTCATGCATTTCTTTTTCTTTTGGTATGAGCTTATAACGACAGGAAATAACTCCCCCATACAAATGAAATTAAGCGCGTTAGGAACAGGAGGAGAACCTCGTCCTAACATGAGCAAAGTCGAAGGCCCAATTTTCTAAAGACCGGATGGGGGGAGAGGCCCTTACAACGGCCCTTATGTGCCCCCACAGCCTTGTTAGAAATAGGAGGAGAACCTCGTCCTAACATGAGCAAAGTCGAAGGTCGGGGAGTCGATATCAGAGCTCAAGACTAAGGGGCCAACTCTCCCGAGATCCCTCCGACTTTGTGTGGCATCTTTTTCGGATTTCTCCGGCAGCCGAATTTCTGACCTGGTGCGATGCTTTTCTAAACTCCCCCAACTGTCTGAGCTATGATAACGTCCTTCCAGACTTCTCTAACGACGAACTTCTTCAGTCGTCCACCGGACTGCTTCAAATGCTCTCCGGGCTTCACTATCTACCGACCTTCTACAATGATCGACCGTTCTCCGAACCTCTTCCAGATCTCTTCCAGCCATGACAGATTCTAATCCGAACTTTTCAAACTTTGTCCATGGCCGAACTTCCCCGAGGACAGATTTCTACAGCAACCCGACTCCACCCATATTTCTACGACGGTCGACCGCCTTTTTGATTTCATCCGAGCTCCTACGGGAGCCGGACCTCTGCCCTAAATTTTTATTGCAGGTAGACTTCATCTGAGCCCCTACTACAAACGGTCTACTCCGAACTCCTACTACAAATGGTCTACTCCGAGCTTCTATTACAAGCGACCTACTCCGAATTTCTACTACGAGCGGTCCATGTCGGATCTCTACTGTAAGCCTCCATCCGAGCTTCTATTGTGAATGAATTCCTTCTGGACTCCTGTCGCAGTGGGGCTTCAGCCGAGCTTTTTCAATAAACGATCTCTATTCGGACTTCTACGAGAATCAGACTCCGACCGAACTTCTGTAGCGGATAGATGTCGGACGAACTCCTACAACAGACGGGTTCCAGCAGCCGGGCTCCCCCAACAGCCAATTGCCCCCGACGTCTGTCGTACCTCTCCAGCCATCGGCCTCAAATAATGTCAGTCGGACTTCAACAGCACCGATCGAATTTCCTCAGAACCCTCCAGACCCCCTCCCAGCGGGTGACCCTCTCCAACGCCATCCGAAATCCACCATCGATCGACCTTCTGTCGAGTTTCGCATGAAACCGGACGTCACCAACAGAAAGATTTCGTCCGAGCTCCTACAGCAGATGACTTTCGCCTGAAACGTCAGCGACCTCGGAACATCCGGACCTCTCCCAGAACAACGATGTGAAGAGCCGCTCTGCTTCATCAGGCATCTTAGCCGAGCTTCGACCGACAAATCCGAACTCTCTGACAAGCCACGACAAGAGCCGCCATCCTGCTCCACTCCCTGCAACGGATTCCACACGACTCCACCACTCTCTGGCAAGTCATGACAACAGACACCACTCCACTCCCCGCGACAAGCTCCACGTGGCTCTGAACAGCCCCTGACGCCACTACTCTCTGCAACAAACTCCTCATGGCCCTGAACGGCCCACTACCAGACGGTTACAAACGTCGCTATCAATCTGTTACGCCCTCCGCCTATAAAAAGGAGATCCCGGATACGTTATTCTCTAAGCTCTAATTTCTATCTCGAAACTCTGCTAAAATTTTCATTTGAGCACTCCATTTTTGTTGAGGCAGAGAACTGACTTGAGCATCGGAGGATCTTGCCGGAGCACCCCCAACTCCGGTTTAGACTTTCTTTGCAGGTCCCGGCGGCGACCGCGACTCCCTCAACTCCAGCTTCTCCGACGCTGGTGTAAATTTGCACCAACACCCCCGATCCCTGACGGCCCTCCCTCCTCTCGGCCTGGCCCCCTTCCTCTTCTTCTTCTTCGGTGTGAGAACCCTCCCTGGTTAGTTGAGTTTTGGTAAATACCTTAAAATTTCTTGGAGGAGGAAGGGCTGCCAGGGATCGAGGAGGGTTCTCATCCCAAGGAGGAGGGAGAGGAAGGACGGGTTGAGAGGAGGGAGGGCCACCAGGGACTGGGGGGTTCTCAAGCCAGGGAGGAAGAGGGGGAGGGGGCCGAGAGGAGGATGGAGGACCATCGGGGATCGAGAGGTTCTCGCATCGGGGAAGAGGGAGGTTGGGGTGTTTTTTTTTTTTTTTTGGCTAAGTTATATTAAGTCACTCTATGAGAGGCGACTCTATAAGTCACCCTATCATAAGATGATTTTTATTGTCTAATGTGTCTGCCCAATCTAGTATTGGATGTGCTAAGTCAGAACAGAAAGTTGCTCCATTATAGGACGATTTTGCCTTCGATAATATTTTGATAAATATTTTTGAAAGGACATTATTTTAGTAAATTATTTTAAAAATAATATTATTTTGATAAAAAAATCCTACAAAGGTTATTTTGTATAGCATCTATGTTTTTTAAACAAAAAAATAAAATTTATATTTATCTATGCATATAAATTAATATTTTAATATATATATTTTTTTATCAAGGAGAAATCCTATTCACTCTCTTATGCTCCCAGTCCCGAAGAGTGTTTGGTTCACAATAAAAATTGAAATCAGAATAAAAATCAGAATAGATTACTATTGAAATCAAAATTAGAATATTTGAATCTACTAAAAATTAAATTTTATAAAAATTAAATTATATTTATTTTTTTAAAATAAAAATTAAAATAGAACTCCTCCCAACTAAATGGTTAGAATGAAAGCCACCAACTTTCATTCTAATTCCACAGTCCAAATCTTTCCAATCAAACATCCCTTTAAAATAAATTTGAATGCTCCAGAATGGAATCTGAGTATTTGTATGATTATCATCACCATCATCATGTAATAATAATAATAATACGATGCAATGCATTAAAAAATAGATGTCATTTCTACTCATGAACTGTATATATATTTTCAATGACAAAGACATGTTATTGCACTTATCGCCCGTCTCATCATTTAGATCATGGAATAAGTTATTAAATAAGCGGTATAACACGCACGCACGCACGCGTGTGTGTGTATGTGTTATAAAAAGAAATTCAATGCAATCTTTTCTCATGTTCATTTTCTATGCACTTTGACTAGTCAAATTTCAAAATATTCACCATCCATGTAAACTGATAAATTATACACATAACACTTCTTTTGATTTCCTTTACCCAAACTAAAAGCCAAACTTATTTATTAACTAAAGAATTATTTTTTATTAAACTCTAAACAGATATCATTTTGAAAAACTTGATCTTGAATTGTGATAATCTCTAAACAAATACAGAGGCATCGAACAAGCCAATCCGATTCTTTGATGTCCTCAAGTTTTATAGAAATTGGGCCGATTGATCTAAGTCCCGGTTTGCAATCCATAGTCTGGTATGAATCAAAGTTTCAGTGCAATGCTGCACAAGATGCGGAAAAAAATTTATGAAGATTTCTTCCTTTGATCGGCTTCAAACTTGAAAAATATTGAATTGATATGGACTGTCTCCAAATGGACTATTCAACTCATTGATGCAATATAAATTTTAGTGTAATCCTTATTGTATTGTCCAATCATACTCTAAATAGGAAGAGCTGTTGTTTCTTTATTGATAACGTTCATATAGTCACACAGGTAGTTAAAGCTATTGAAAGTTCTTGGATGCTCTCTAGCTTGAACCAATCTAAGACAACTTTTTAACAGCTAGAAATTTACAATAAGTTGGAAAAAAGAAAAAAAATTTAAAATAAATTACAAAAATTTTTCTGAGATTTGCAGTTATTACGGTTATATACATTAATTTCGAAAACCTACACTTATCCTCGTGAAATATAATGGTGTTATTCAAACTATTTTAAAAATATGAAATGATCAAATTACCACCCCTAATAAATTAATAAAAAAAAATCTGGATACCTCTTCACCATCTTCTTCCCCCTTTCCCCATTTATCTTCCTGTTTGATTCTCTGCCATGGTCTCACTCCCCTCCCCTTGGATTCTCCCAAATCTAATCCAAGCTTCCTCAAATCCTATCCGATTTCCCCCAAAAATCTCCAATCCCAATCCCTTTTCCGGCAAAGCCCCACAAACCCTCGCATTTGTGTGCTCAAATCCCATGTGAACCTTTTCATAATCGTTACTTTGAATCTACCAAGGGGTCCCAATCCCAAAATCCGCTCTAGAAACTTCTCCTCAAGCTCGCCAGAGAGCTCCTCCGATGTCGAAGACACTTCTCGATCTACTGAATTCTAGCATCAGGAGATCACCGATCCCATGGTGGAGTGTGACGTCTCCGCCCTCGCCAATGAGACCCGTCAGATGCTTGACTCGTTGAGCAAGTCCATCTACCACCTCAGCACCACCCTCATCGTCCTCGACATTAGCCACTTGGGCCTCAGGGCTTGGATCGCCTACAACGTGCGGCCTCCTGATGAGGTCCTATCCAAGGCCTCATGGCCTTCACCTTCCCCTTCTCGCTAGCTTTTCTCATATGCTGGAGCCTTAAGCCAATCACTTTTTTTCAGAAGATGGAGCAAGACCTTGTTTTATATAGATTCTTTTTTTTTTAATTCATTTTTTTCTTCCTTTCTGCTACTTCTTTCCATTGAAGGAGAGCACCTGAGAGACACCAGAAGGGTTTCTTAGGTTTTGATTGAATTTTTTTTTTAAGTCGATTTAGTGCAAGTTGTGGCAGTGTGGTGAAAGAGGGCGGCGATAAGGACGTTGAAGACAGTGACACTGAGCGAAGCCTCACATTAGGTGGTGAAGGCTATGAGGGGGCGGCGAAGACGGCGAGGGTCTCTGTTCTCAGTGATGGAGCCTTCAACATGATGAACAAGGCGGAAATGAGGTTCTGGTGTGCGATTCCAGTGGAGTCAAGATGGTCCTTGCCAACACTGATGCTAGCGGCGAAGAGCTTGTTGCCGATGCCTATCTCCTTCCCACCTCCCGGGTCAGCAAAAAGGCCGACGACTCCATCACCCCTCCGACCTATTTATTTTTTTAATCCTTCTTTCGAGACTATTTTGATCATTTCAAAAAATTATAATGACTCGGTAAATAGATCCAAATTAACATTAATGGATTGACTAACGACATGGGTTAGACTATAAGGTTGATTAAAATTTTAAAGATATAATTGTAGGTTTTGAAAAATATCGAGCGTACCTATAATTTTGACCTATTCTCAGGAGAATTTTATAATTTACCCAAAATTCTATATATATTTTGAATGGCGAGGAGATCTATAATTGGCCTAATTATTAGATTGACCATATCTAATAGGTCCATCCAATAATCACCCACCACTTTAGTCTCCATTTTATCTTTATATTGTTTTGTGAGAAATTATTGGTTAGATGGTTCTACCATACGTATCTTGAACCATCCAATAACAAACATAGTACACCATCCAAAAAGTTATTTTTTTTTTCATTCAAAACAGTAAAATTGTCAGCTACCAAATCGCAATTAACAGTGAAACTTTTTTATATTTAAAATTTCCAATCAAGTTTGGATAACAATATCATTTTTTTCACTAATAGATGATGTATTGATTTGTTATTAGATGATCCAAGATACATATGATGAATTATTATAAACAAACTAGCTTATAACCCCGTGCGATGTACGGGATGTAATTTTTATCTCTTACTATTTTTATTTTTAATTATTTTTAAATCTTTCTATCTCTCGTTCTCTTTCTTCTTCAATCCTTTTTTTACACATTTGACATCCTCCAACTCTCCCAATAGTAGAACCGACAATGTTACCCACTGGATACCACTGTCATCAATGATAACAGCAACTCGAGCTTAGGGCAAAGCAAAAATATGTCAATATAGTGATAGGTGGCAGCTTTGAGAGATACCGATTATAAATTGTCTGGTAAACGTGCCTCCAATTGATGGTTCATAAGAGATTTAAATTTTAGAAATAATTTTTTTTCGATATTGAAATATTGGAGATCTAAACTTTAAAAAATTTTTTTTCCAAAAAATAAAAATTTAAATTAATTTTTTTTTATTTTTTTTTCCCTTCTTCCTCGTGATAATCGAAGATCTTTATTGTTATTCTCTATTTTAGAATAATCAAGATTCTTGTGATTTTTTTTTTTTTTTTCCTCTCTTTTTCCTTTGTTCATCCTTGAGTTGGAGGCTGAGAAGGGTGCCTACCTACGATCTAGTGCTCTTTCACGGGGAGAGAGTGGAGGTAGATTTGCTTCAGGCTCTGAATTCGTCCCTCCTTCACCAAATGCCCAAGCTTTGTCATAGGTACCCACATCTCTTCCTCATGCTGCCCGCCCCAATGAACATTGCAACGATCACCACGATGGCCCCTGCCCCAGCTGAAGCCATGGCTAAACTCGCCGATATCTCCATCTCTCTCTACCATGAATGATGATCTACAATGAAAAGGATTAGGGCTGGTAGCTGGTAGCGATAGCTCCACCATCGATGTTGCCGTAAAAATCTAGCAACGATAGCTTCACCACCGATGCCACTTTGAAGATCATGCTCCAAAAGTATCTTGTTGGGAGTTGCAATTGGAGATGCTGGCGGCCATCGGTGGCAATATATAGTTTGGAAAGCCGGACTGAGGGGAGCTCACGTGCTAGACTCGTGCATCGCCACACGTGGGTGGCGAAGAGGGTGTACATGTTGTAGCGGGATCTTTTGGGGCTTTGGCCTTGAGGTAAAGCTGGGCACGGGTGAACTTGAAGAAGTTGATGGCGGTGATGAGGCTGTCAGATTTTACTAAATCGATGGGAGGCAATGGGGTTACTATTGTCTTCATAGAGGACGGGGGATGATACTTGATGTGTGGAAAGGAAGGGACTGGGGGGTTGCATGTGCGGAGGTGGGTGTGATCGATGAGGAGGACAGAGATGCGATACATATTCATGAAGGATGATACTCGACGTGTAGGAAAGAAGGGGTTAGAGGGTCACATGTGCGGAGATATATAGAGAGAGAAGATTAGATTAGATCAGATCAGATCAGATCAGATTAGTTTTCTCCCTGTTTGTTACCTACCGTGCGTGTACCTCAGGCATTTCGAACAGTCCACTGGACCCGGTCCGTCTGATAATTTCTCCTGTAAGCTGTAACCGTCTTCCCTTTCCCTTTCGACGCAACTGCCCTTCTCCCCTCGGCTCTTCTCCCAAATTCCAAAGTCCCAACTGTCGTTCAAACCCTAACCTAACTCTCCTTCCCTTCCCTCCGCCCTTCGATCCCCCGTTGCCTCTTCCCGTGAACGCGCGGTAAGCTTTCTCCGCTGCCAAATCTCTGCGTTAATTGCCCGCGATCTCGCCTCTCTCTTGCATGGGATTCGTCCCATTGGTGGTTTTCTTTTATATCTTTTACCCAATTTCATTCGGTCTGGGGGAGGAGATTCGTGGTTAATTATCGTTGTGCAATTTTTTTAGGGTCTGATGTTTTCCAGTTTCTGGACCAAAATCTATTCTTTTTTTGTTTGAATGGTTATATTTGATCTGCGTTTGCTTTGTATCGGCATTTACTCCATTTCATAATCGGATTTTGAGAAATTTATCCTCTCCTCATGTATATTTAGGTCTTAGCTTATCTTCCATCGTTTGTAGGGTGCGCTAAGTTCATTAAATTTCATGCTTTTTCCATAACCTTTTTTTTTTAAATTTTAGGTTTGGTTTTATTTTCTCGTTAGACCTTTCACTCATCTGAATTTCTTCCTTTTCAACAGTCATCTGAATTCCTTCCTTTTCATCATATTTCCCGTTTCTTTTCTTCTAATTTTGTTTCAGTGACATCGGGCAGCTCTTAAGTTTTTCACTTCTTTTCTTGTCAAGATTGAGGAATACTCACTAACTCTTGTTGGATGTTTTTTTAAATAATCCGACAATCTACTTGGACATCACTTGATAATCTTTTTCTTTTCCTATTCTTTTTTTTGCTTAGCTCAGAGACTATCAGCTAGAATTTCGGCTCTATACTCTTATTAAGCTGCTGTAAGGTTGTTCTAATGGCAAGTCCTGAAGAAGGACGTCGGAATGAAGCAATGGCTTCAGTCTCGGAGGCAGCTAGTTTAGGTCAGGTGGAAGAGACTTCGCCGGATTTGTTGAAGAACACTCCTTCTAACATTGCCAGATTGGAAGATATGATTGAACACTGCAAGGGTCGGCAGAAGTATCTTGCACAGACAAAGAGCCCATCTGATGGGGAGGATGTCCGTTGGTACTTCTGCAAAGTGCCCCTAGCAGAGAAAGGTCAGTATGTCTGCGATTGATGTATCTTTCAGCTTGTAATTTCAGATTCGATCCATATGGAGCTGGCTTCTAGAGGCAAATTAGTGAAATTTTTTAGGCACAGATGCTCTCGCCCAGTTGCAATTATGTTAAAAACATATGAACCCTCAAGAGAATATTTATATATCTAGCGAGTGCCAACTGTAGAACGGTATGCTACTCAGAGTAGATCGACCACCCTGGTCCAAGATCCAGAACAAACAAAAAAAAGCCCAACAGGAAAGAGATACTGGAAGAAAAAAAATTAGGAGAGAATTATTAAAAAAGTTGTATTGAGATTGAAACATGGCTCTCTCACAAATAAACAAACTCCCTCTCTCTTTCTCTCTCCCTCACCTATGCCCCGAGATGCCTCATCACCTCTCTCCCCTTTTATAACTCCCACGAAATGACCAATTCCACTACAAGACAAATAGAGTCCCACTACGACCAGGCTTGGATTCATTGGGCCTGAGGCTCATCCTAAGCTAACTTAGACCAGTACATAAAAACAAAGAGACCACTAAATGTTGGAGTTCGTGATGACTCCAACACCAACACCGTGCCTATTTTCTAGCACTGGTCCTTTGGATTCCATTCTTTTCTTGATCTCCAGTGGAAGCTTTTATGACCAGGGAAAAAAATTGAAATCACCATATAGCAACTTGGAGGCTGATCAGGAACAAATGCTATTTCAATAGAAGTGACTATTATGTTTTTTTTTTCCTTGTATATGATGCCGTGTTGAAATGAATACTGATGGTTCTGTATGAGAATTGTAGTTGCTACTGCAAGCGATGGATAACGTACATTTCGGTATGGTTGTTAAAATTTTGTTTATTTTACAGAGCTTGCAGCTTCAGTTCCTCAAACAGAAATAGTGGGAAAAAGTGATTATTTCCGATTTAGTATGAGAGACTCCCTTGCACTGGAGGCTTCTTTTTTACAGGTAATTATTTTCCACTACAAAATTGGGTTGTGTTGTTTAAGAAAAATTACATGGTCTTAATTAATAGTGTGTCGGCACGTTATCTTCCTCATGATCATTTCTGTTGTGAACCTAAGCTTTATCTACACATAATGTTCATTTCTAGTCTTTTATTGGTTTACTTTGGCAGGTCATTCTTACTGCACTCCTACATGCTACTTGTAGGGCATCTTTATGTTTGTTGTCCCAACATGGACCCAAACCTGCCTATAAGAGATTCAAAACATGTGGAACTAGGATAAAGAAAGCATGAATACTTAGCAACAACATATCATAATGTGCAAAAAAGATTGTTGCAGTCACTTATGCAATAATTGTTGCAATTTACCTAGCAAACACATTCCCCTAATGTGTCACACTCTGAGTGAATCATGCTTTGAAAATTTCTCCAGCTAGAACACTTACAGCCTGAGACTTTGTAAAGACGCTAATTAGATTAAGAGTTGACAAAGGGCCTGATGTTTATAATGCTACAGTGAAACAGCGAACGTGACAGTTGATCTTGATGCATTATTTTATGTCATTGAAATTCCACCTTGCCTTATTCAGAAACAGGAAGGTCATATTTGAGTTTGTTGTATCTAGTGGTAGAATGCTTAGAATTTTGAAGTAGTATTCCCTGCCTATATGTCACCATGATAGGTCTAATTGGAGAGAAGTATGATGCAAAACAATTGCATAGGTCACCATTAGTTAACAGAACATGAATAAGAAATATTTGATGACTAGATGCATGTAAGAAATGTTGGATCCAAATAATGGGATGGACTAGGTTATGTATGAGGCAAGGTATGCTGAACCATCTTGAACCAGGCAGTGCATGGCATACCAAACCAGATCAGCTAGTAACTGAGATGGTTTGTCCAATTGAAACAGTTTCAGTCATTATAAAATCCCTTACCCCTTGATCCCCCTGAACCGTGTTGACTTCAATCTCTCTCCACCCCCCCTCCCCCTTGCTTGAACTCTAGCTAATGTCGTCATCTTTGATCGATGTTAACGCTGATGCTATCCCCTTCCAGTTGTTCGAATTGGTATGCCTCTATCTACCTCACTTTTCTTCTTCCCCCTTCCATTCTCTCTCTTCCTCTTTCTCCGCTTCATCATCTCTCTCTTCTCTCTGGTTCTTCTCCTTTTGGGGGTAGGGTTCGACTTTCTCCCTTGCTCCCCTCCTCTTCTCTTGATCGTTCATCTCCGGTACACCTTGGCTTAGTATAGTATGTATTGGTACCATATTGAACTGTAGCTGGTCGGTGCACCCATTGATATTGGTTCGGTGAACCTTGAACTATTTGCTAATAAGAGGGGCGTGCCATGAAGAGACTTTCAATCGTTAGGCTTTGTTGAGATTAAACTCATTTATAATATAAGGATTGAGTTATTAGCTAAGCATGCAGGGAAACTTGGATCAAGAATTTATATTCTTGGAAAGCGAACAATAATGCACTTAGAGAAAACTCGTGCAAATATACTCCTTGAAGATTTAATCCCAGAAGAGTTTGCAGCATTATGATCATTGACATAAATATAAATGGGTAACTTGAGGTGAGGAAAAGTATATTCTGACATAGCAAAGCCAGCCTCAAGGATGATTCCTTCAAGTTTTGAGAATTTAATTACAAGTAGTTTCCTTGAAATCAAGGAGCATAGGACGAGATAAATGCATATCCAGAGGATTAGGTGGGTTATGCAAGTGGATCTTTTTTCAATCATTGTGAAGAGGAGCTTTTGAAATGAATTTGAGAAATAATGAATGTGTCATGTTATAACAACTTCAGCGAAGGTCCTGTTGTTATTATTTTAACAAATTTGTAACCTTTGTGTGAGACATATAACTTTTTAAAATTATAATTCTTGAAGTCAATCTTTAACTTGTAAGTTCACTTGCAGCAAAGAAAATTTAAATGTGAAAGGAAAGGCATGTGGTTTTGAGTTCAAGAAGTTCTAAAGCTGTCATCTCCTGCCATAGGGACTGCTATTGTCCCACAAATAGCCTGCTTATCCTGATAAGACTGAATGATACAAAAAAATTATTGGTATTTTGCAGAGAAAACATTGTAGATAGTTGTGAATTCGGAGGTTGCTGATCATAAACTCTGCCATTCTGCACCAAATAGAAGATGGCACTATAAAAATTCATCTTTGGAGTATGCAAACAGTGTCATCATTTGGTAGTGGGATGTGAGAGCACATTGATGTTCATAAGTATGTATACTAGCAAGATTAGAATAAGAACGACATGAAAAATGAAAGATTCCTCTTTAGATGGATGGTATGAGGAATTGTAAAAACCTGAAACCATAGGCTTTCAACTATGGAATAGGAACAGGAGGAGATTGGAGAAGGAAAAGAATGGTGCTGCTTGTTGGCTTGAACTTTGAAGGTTATGTGGGGAGAGGGATGTTTGTGTTTCAAGAGAAGTATTTGCAAAGTACTAATGGTTGTGCTTGATTTATGCTTTGAGAAATTGCATTTGGCATAATGAGCAAGAAATTTGTGTGACAAGTGTAAGGGATGTCCTGTTGTTACAGATAGGAATGATAACAAGAAAGAAATACCAGCCTTTCAGAGTGTATGGGATGATAAAAGGAAAGAAATTCCAGCCATTCATAGGTTGTGAGGATGTTTATGGTCTGTAACAGTTAAGTTGCAGTAGAACTAGTATTTTGATATTTTATGCTAGGCTAAGAGATAGTAAAAAAAAGGCATTTGACAGGTATTCATGGTAGAAATCAAATCAAAAGATATTTATATGTGGATTATAAGGTGAGCTTTTTACGAAGTGTAAAGGCAAGCAGGAACCATAATGTAATTATAGTTGGTCAACTATACCAAGCATTTTATGTTGAGTTGGCTGGTTAATTTGTCCTTTACTATGTATTAGGGTTTTATGTCTCAACAGAATAAGGGGACACCCAGTTGTTCTATCCCATTCCTATGAGAAAATGGGATGAAGTCGGGGTTGAGATTACGAAACCCATCCATGTGGGGAAAGAAGAAGAAAAAAAAGGAAGGAAAGAAAGGAAAGAAGGGAAAGTGAAAGGAAAGAAGAAGAAAAAGAGAGAGAAAGGAAAGAGAATAAAAAGAATGAAAATGAGGAAAGAAGGAAGAAAGGAAAGAGAAAGAAGAAAAAGGAAAGAAGGAAGCAAAGTAAGGGCTAAGAAAAAGAAAGAAGAAGAAAAAGGAAAGGAAGGTAAGGAGAAAAAGGAGGAAAGAAGGAATAAGTATAAGAAAGAAGAAAAGGAAAGACAACAAAAAAAAAAAAAAAAGAAAGGAAGGGAAAGGAAAGAAGAAGGGGAGAGAGACATAGCATACCTATGGGACTCTTGACTGGGACTAACCCTAGGACGAGATAGGGTAGTAGAGCATACTGTTTCATGGAAAAACTGGGACACCCCCATCCAACAGGATTTAAAACCTTGATGTGTACAAATTATAAAGCTCTACTAGATAAAGTAGAGGTGAGTTCCTTCAACTCTTAATGATATGATCAAGAATCATCACCTTTATTAAGCTTAAAACCTAGTAAAGCTTGATGCCCCATTATGTATAGGTATAATGTGAAGGCAAGCCTTCAAATAGATTTAGCACTCATATTTCTTGTATTGCTTGGTGTACTTCTTTTTTTCTTTTTTTCTTTTTTGTTACTTTTTGGTTATTTATATTGGTTGGTGATGGCTTGTGCCAACTTGTATAATTTGTGTCTATGGTATGTGACTTATGAACTACTGATTGATATTCGCAGCTTACTTGAATGTTTAAGTCCTTGATTGAAATGCTATCAAATTCTCCTTGACAAGTTGGGGCCAATATCATATTTTGGGAGGACAACTATCTTGATAGTCGATAGAATCATTTTAACTAGGTATATTCTCAAGTCGGGCTAACAATGTATAATCATGCAATTATGTAAAGGTGCAAAGCAAGGTTGGTTGTGGTAGTATCGGAGCCTGTACCCAGTTTGGTATGCCCTTGTGCCGTTCTATGCTGGGTTTGAGCCAACACAGCAGAAAGGGGGAGAGGGTGAAGGAAAGAGAGGAAAGAGAGAGAAAAGGGGAGGAAAGGAGAGGGAGAGACGGCCTCTGTAGGTTCTTTTAGGTTGGTGGAAGGTTGCCAAGGCCATCTCCACCTCTATTGAGAGAGAGGATCTTTGGATCACTTTTTCATTTTGGTGTTATTGAGGGAAGTCAGTAACACCATTGCTGATTTCCTTGTTCCTCTTTTTTTTTTGCGATATTCTGATGAAGTCATCATAGTTGCCCTGTTTTGATCGATCTAGAGATCGTCTCCTTCTTTGCTGACTTCCTTGTTCCTTTTATTTATATTTTTTTGCAATTTTTCGATGAAGTCGACATGGTTGCCCTGTTTTGATTGATCTAGAGATCCTCTCCCTTGGCAGCGACGGCGGTGGTCGGCAGCCTACGGAGGCCATCTCTCCCTCTCATTACCTTACCTTATCTCTTGTCCCCCACCTTTGCCTATGTTTCATTCAAAGGCCAGAGCCATGTCGGTCCACTAGTGGTATGATTTGGCACGCCCGAACCATGCAATTCGGGAAGGTTTCACTGGCCATGGTGCAAAGTCTCCACTCTAATTCTTAATGATAATTTCTACCTTTGTGGTTATCATGCACAAACCATAGCTATGTAATTGAACCATCGAGACTCACCCTTAGCTGTAATGGAGGATTTATTGTTGATGTTCGAAGATGATAGACTCTAGAAAATACTTTTTACCATGATAACAGAAATAATTGCTATGTTTGTTGACTGGATATATTCATAAATTGAGTTATGGCTGTTATGATGGTTGTATTTAGCTGCTATAACATGAAATAATACTCATAATTGGAAAAATTTACTGTGATGCTCAAGTAAATTTCCATATAACAAAGTTCTTTGCTTGTACTGGTGTGGAGATATGTTTTGAATTCGAAACTCTGCAAAGTTCAATAATGAATGCTAGATGAAAGGCTTCCATAGAGGCTTGATTGTTATATCAAATTGTCATAACAAATTATACTTAGGCTCGGTTTGGTATCACTTTTTTCCTTTTTCTTATTTTTAAAAGTGAATACACAAAATCTGATATTTTTAAAAGTGACTTTCAGAATTTATGTAAAAAGTTAGTGAAAAATTATTACTTCGATTATTTTTTAAAAATTAACTTTTGAATCACGAAACTAATTCCTCGAATCAAGCTATACTCTCACAATTTTTTTCTTTCATCTCTTCGTCCTTGCTCTCCCCAAACTATCCTCCTTTCCATCTTTTTCCTCTCCTCCTTCGTGGTTGTAGTTGCTGCCTTGCCATGGTTCGTATCCATTTGTGGCTCCATAACTGTAGTTGCCACTCCTGGAGCCACCACTAAGCGATTCCACCCTTGTCATTATAGGAAGTAGGAACCCTTCGACCTTTTCCCAATTGACTTGAGGGAGCTCTTGTGCTTCAAATACTCTATCGATGCAGGCTTGGGTGCAGTTGGCTCCCTTTTACTTGATCACTTATTCACAAACCTCGTGTGGGGCTTGTTGGGGTTGATCCTCGTCACTTAACCGATCTGATCCAACCGACCTCAATCGGAGGCCTACCTCGGTAAAAGCCGACGCCATTCGGAGAATACCGACGTGAAGCTACCGATGTGGAGCTGGATTGTGAAGGTCATCATAAAGCCGATCTTGACACAAAACTGAGGGCACCAGAGGGCCGCCTTATCAGAAGATCGTGGTTCCTAGGAAGCCTGCCTCATCAGGAGGCCGACCTCATCTGAAAGCTGAGGTCGGTGGAAGTCCGAGCTCAACATCATCTGGATGTAGCGACATTAAAGTTAAAGACTACATCGGTCAATTACCGACCTGTTTCTCCAGTGGCATTGGCGAGAAACTGACGTACTTGTCTGTCGAGACAGTATTGATCCGGAGATCGAATTTTTCAGCTGCTTACGGTGCCTAATATTTCAAATCAATCATCTCCCGATCTGACTCTTTAACCCTACTTGGCGAGCTTGGGACTACTGGCATGCGGGGTACTCACCTCGGACTGCTCCCAATTCTTTTCATCTTGCTCCAACTAGTTGCCGATCTGGATATCGGCATAAGCCAAACAGTTGGTGGTCAAGTGTGGCTGCCATACAGTCCCATCAAGTCACATCAAGTCGCATCATCCTGAGGTCATATCTTAAGGGTTTGCCATGCGTCATGATAGGACACCATAAAATCATTAATTATGTCACATGCGCACGATAAGGCCGGCCGTCGCGACCACTGATGCGTTGGACAAAAGGCATACCGCTGACAGGGCCATTTAAAGATGTCCCTATGCGGCTCTATATGATGGGACGTTATCAAAATGTTCTTCCATCCTTTTTATCCTTCATCCTGTTCTCTCTATAAATGGAGATAAGACGGGACTCTCAGGAGGTACGCTCACTCAAGAACTCAGAGTCCGAAACTCTGCCTCACTCACTTTTCCATCTATTGAGCTAAAAACTGACTTGAGCGTCGGAGGGTCCTCGTCGGAGCCATCTCCGATGTAGGCTTGTAGGTTTTTCTGCTGCCATCGGACGTCGCCGACCGATCTTTTCGTCCGTTCCGAGTTGATCCTGCCTTCGTTCAATGCATTGTGAGCCCTCACTCTCGTTCTTGGCCCTCTTGACTGTGCCCTCTCCGGTGAGTGGTCCTCCACCGGCTCCCTACCGTTCGACACTCAGGTGCGACGACCCGACTATCCCATCGGAGGTGAGCCGCAACAGTTTGGCACGCCAGATAGGGGGGTGAAACATTCTTTCATAAGTTTTAATGGCCAAGACGAGAGCACAAAGTGCTTCTCTTAGTTCCGCTCGACGCTCATCGCGGCGTGACGCACTTCCGATGACCTTTGGGGAGTTGAGTGCCTTACGATTGGAGGAAACAGCGGACTAGCAATAGCTTGCCACCTTGGTACAGCAAGTTAGAGCATTGACGGAGGCTGTCCACAGTCTCCAGCAGATTGCGGAGCAGCAGCAATGACGGATAGAGGATTTGGCACCACAGGATGTGCCCTCCAGGCAATCCCCGGCCTCGTTCTCCATCTTGCCACTCATCTCGGTGCTCCCATTGGACGGCTTCTCGACTCGTCCGACAATCGTCACAAGCTGACTCTCGATGTACTCTACATGCTGCTTCCGGTGATCGTCGGTCCCCTTCCCCTCGACGAGCTTCACACAAGGGAAAGAGGTCGCGATCTCCGTCAAGATCTTCTGGGGAAGGTTTTATCCCAGGATATTCCAAACGTTTCGATGAATCTCAGCGGCGATTGGATGAATACAACCTTAGGTTGAAGAAAATTGATCACCGTTTGGATCAGCTCCAAGCGAACAACCAAGATCCTATCGACGAGCTCGACGTCAGCACCCGTCCATCCTTCTCTTGATGGATTCTCGATGAACTGATTTCAGATCGGTTTAAGATGCCGCAGGTGGAACCGTACGATGGCTCCATCGATCCGTTCGACCATCTTGAGAGCTACAAAGCTCTCATGCTTCTTCAGGAGGCATCCGACGTCCTCTGCATTGCCTTTCGGTTACCCTCAGAAAAATCGTCCGAACATGGTACTCTGGACTTCAATCGGAGAGTATCCGTTCGTTCGACCAGCTCGGATAGCTCTTCATGGCGTACTTCGACATCAATCAGAAGATCCGCGGACATCCCACAGCCTTTTCTCCGTCAGGCAGCAAGATGGAGAACCTCTGCCAGACTTTGTGGCACGTTTCAACGCTACCACTCTGGAGATCTAAGACCTTGACGAATCAATGGCCATCGCTGCCATGAAGCAGGGACTATGTAGCTCCAAGTTCACCTATTCCCTGGACAAGATGCTTCTTCGAACGTATACCGAACTCTTCGAGCACGCACAGAAGTACATCCGAGCTGAGGGAGAGATTGATCGACGTCGATCTGAGGGCAAGGACTCGAAGAAGAAGATTAAGAAAAAGGGAACCTTCGCGGGTCCCAGTTGAGCCCACGGTGAGAGGGAGGCTTTACCTTCCTGACCAAATTTGAAGTCCAAAAACTTCGGCCCCAGGTATGATTCTTACACCCCTCAACCATTCATGCGACTACCTTCGACGACCCCAGTCGATGAAGACAAAAACAGTGTTCTGTAATCGGAGGTGCTATTGTTGGTTCCATCGCGACTACAGCCATGACATCAAGAGGTGCATCGAGCTGAAGAATGAGATAGAGGACCTAATAAGATGGGGATACCTTGGGAAGTATGTGCGGGACCGACCTATGTAGCTGTCGGATGACTCTCAGCCTCAGTCACGTCTCGATGAGGAAGCTCACGCTCAACCTACAGTGGGTGTGATTAGCGTGTTCTTGGCGGGGCCGAGATTTCGGAGAGCTGATGACTCAGAAAGCTCCTCCAAATGTCGGTTTGAATGACGTCTCCAAAGAAGATCTGCAAGGAGTCCAAATTCCTCATAATGATGCTGTTGTTATATCGATGACGATAACCAATTATGATGTAAAATGATGTCTTGTTGATAATGGAAGCTCAGCTGACGTAATTTTCTACAATTATTTCTCTTGAATGCGACTTTCTATTGATCGACTTAAACTAGTCAACGCTCCTTTAATTGGATTCACTGGTGATTCGATCGAGGTAGAAGGGGCAATAGAACTTTCTGTTACTGTCGGACGACCAGCTCGACAATCAACCGTGCAACTCAATTTTTTTGTGGTTTGGGTTCCTTCCACTTATAATGTTATCTTGGGACGACCTAGGCTGAACGCACTTCGAGCAATCGTCTCAACGTATCACTTGCTCGTGCGCTTTTCGACGAAGAAAGGAACCAGTGAAATGAGAGAAGATCAGCAGCTGGCCCGACAGTCAAAGGAAAGAAGCCGACTGAAGCTCTTCCCATTGGCGACGGACTAGACCAAAGAAAGTCGAGAACCCATAGAGCGACTCACCTCGATGCCCCTCAACGAGGACCCGACTAGAACTATTTAGGTCGGATCTTCCTTAAGCGACGAACTGAGAGAGAAGCTGATCAACTTTCTGAGGAAGAATGTAGATGTCTTCGCCTGGTCTGCCCCAGATATGCCGGACATCGCATCTGATGTGATTGTCCACCGACTAATTGTTGACGCCAAGCACAAGCCGGTGAGATAAAAGAAAAGAAGTTTCGCTCTCGAGCGATAGAAGGTTATCGACGAGGAGTCGATAGATTGCTAGCAGCCGACTTCATCTGCGAGGTGACCTATCCAGATTGGCTCGCAAACGTTGTGATGGTCAAAAAAGCTAATGGCAAGTGATGGATATGTATCGACCACACCAAGCTGAATAAAGCTTATCCGAAGGATAGCTTTCCACTATCCCTAATTGATCAATTGATCGATGCTACGTCAGGCCATTAGCTGCTCAGCTTCATGGATGCCTTTTATGATTACAACCAGATACGGATAGCGTCGGAGGACGAGGAGATGGCGTTCATCACCAATAAAGGCTTGTATTGCTACAAAGTCATGTCTTTTGGTCTTAAAAACGTGGGGCTACATATTAGAGGCTGGTTAACAAAATCTTCAAGAATCAGATCGGTCGCAATATGGAGGTCTACATCGACGACATGCTCATGAACAGCAAGGAAGCTGCTCTCCATATCGACGATCTGATAGAAGCTTTTGATGCCCTGAGGAGACATCGGATGAAACTGAACCTGACTAAGTGCACTTTCGACGTCACGTTGGTAAAATTTTTTTATTTCATGGTGACGAAGTGAGGCATTGAGGCCAATCCCGAGAAGATCAAGACGGTCCTCGACATGAAGCCCCCGACCTCTCGACGAGATATTCAGAAGTTGGCGGGATGCGTTGCGTCTTTGAGTCGGTTCGTCTCTAAGTTTGCAGAGCGGTGCCTTCCCTTCTTTAAAACCCTCAGGCAGAAGAACTTCACTTGGACGAAAGAATGTCAGAAGACTTTCGACGACCTGAGGCGGTACCTGAGTTCTCCACTTTTGACAAAGTCAAATACCGACGACAAATTACACATGTATTTGGCTGTGACTTCTGAAGTCGTGAGCTCGGTACTAGTTCGAGAAGAAAATAAGGTATAGAAATTGATCTACTACATAAGTCGGGTGTTGCATGAGGTGGAAGTTAGGTATCCTCGGATTGAAAAAGTGGTCTTCACGATCATCACGATGACTCGACGACTGCAACCTTATTTTCAGACCCACTCAGTGAAGATCTTGATCGATCTCTCTCTGAGGACTTTGCTTCAACAACCAGACACTTCGGGGAGATGGCCAAATGGACGGTCGAACTTAGTGAGTTCGATCTCTCTTATGTCCTGCGATCTTCGATGAAGGTTCAGATATTTGCCGATTTTGTTATCGAGTACACTCTGACCGACGACAGTCAAGTCGAGGACTGCCCTCAAGGAGAGGCTTTGGAGCCTGCATGGATTCTGCATGTGGACGGAGCCTCAAACGTCCAAGACTGCGGCGCGGGTCTCATTTTGACCAACATCGATGGGGTGGTGACTGAGTACGTCCTTCGGTTTGGCTTCAAAGTCTAACAATCAAGCTAAATACGAAGTTCTGATAGCCAGATTGAAGATCGTCAAAGATCTCGGTATAAAATGTTTAAGGGTGTTCACCGACTCGTAGCTGGTTGCTAGACAATCCTGAGGAGAATATGAGGTCCGAGATCCAATTCTCTCCAGATATCTATAGAAACTCAGATCTCTGCAAACAAATTTTGATTACTTTGAAGTATACCACATCCCCCACTTGGAGAATGTCCGAACTGATTTTCTATCCCGACTTGCCACATCTGGCTGCGGTGAGTTGGAGAGGATCTTCATCGAGTATCTCGAAAATTCAAGTATCGACTCCAAAAAGGAAGTTCACCAGGTTCAGATTGATTATGAGCCGAGTTGAATCGATCCGTTCGTCGAATGCCTGATCAACGGAACCTTGTCGGTTGATCCTACTGAGGCGCATCGAATGAGGAGACTGGCGGTCCGATATGTGATTATCGATGACCAACTCTACCATAGGTCGGCATTTTTGCTCTTGGTCAAATGCCTTCGACCCTCTGAAGCCGACTATGCTCTTCGGGAGGTGCACGAGGGCATTTACGGCAACTACTTGAGGGGCAAGTTGCTGTCCTACAAGATACTACGGCAAGGATATTACTGGCTGACCATATAGAAGGATGCTGTCGATCTAGTGTAGAAGTGCGACCAATGTCAGAGGTTTGCCAATATCCAAAGGCTTCCATCAAGTCAACTCACAACCATTTCAGCATCATGGCCATTTGATTAGTGGGGAGTCGATATACTCGGTCCTTTTCCGTCTGCCAGTGGACAAAGAAGGTTCATCATCGTGGCCATCGACTATTCATCAAGTGGGTGGAGGCCGAACCGCTGACGCAGATAATGGAAAGGAAGACTACCGACTTCCTATGAAAATCCATCATCTGTCACTTTAGTCTACCTCGAATGATCATCATCGATAATGGCCGATAATTTGACAATATCAGGTTTGAGGAATTCTATGCAAAATACCACATCATCCATAATTTACCTCGGTCGGGCATCCACAATTCAATAGAGAAGCCGAGGTGACCAACAGGACTATTCTACAAGGCCTGAAGACAAGGATCAGTCAAGCCAAAGGATGTTGGGCTGACGAACTTTCTAGCATCCTATGGCCTTATCGAATAACTCCTCGGATCCTGATCGGAGAGATCTCCTTCAAACTGGTATTTGGGTCGGAAGCTGTGATCTCGATTGAAATCGGCCTACCTTCGACTCGGATGGAGCACTATGACGAACGGACCAATTCGGACAAGTGACGAGCTGATCTGGACTTGCTCGATGAGATCTGGAGATGAGCCCAATTGAGGATGGCATCCTATCAGCAAAGGATAGCTCGGTACTATAACTTTCAAGTTAAGCCTAAGATTTTTCAAACTGGAGATCTAGTTCTTAGGAGAGCCGAATTCTCCAAACCGATCGAGTAAGAAAAGTTATCTCCGAATTGGGAAGATCCCTAGAAGGTTTCAATGGTTCTACGATCTGGAGTATACAAAATCGAGAGCCTGGACGGCACGGAGATTTCTCGGACTTGGAACGTCGAGAATCTACGAATATATTATCAATAGGAACACCTTGTAAATAAATTTTTTCTTACAATTCTGTGTTAAACAGCTCTAACTGTCGAAGACTTAATCCTTGGCCAAATTAGAGGTCACCTCTTCAGGTCCGAGGTGTGACGATGAAAACCTTTGGTCAAGGATCAAAGCCGCCTCGATGAGATTTGAGGTGCAGCAAACGATGACGCTCCTCTGCGATGGAATGGCCTACAATAAAAACACTCGTCAAGGCCCCAAGTCGCCTCGGTGGGTTTCGAGGTGCGATGCGGTCAAAATCGTTGACGAGATATGAGGTCACCTCGACAAAATCCGAGGTGCAATAGCAGGAGTACCGACGAGACCAGAGGTAGCCTTAAGCCCCACTTCCCTGAGGCTTGCGACGTAAAGTGCGGCGAAGCCTCTCATGAAAAACTTGATTGGCCATTCGTATCGGTCAGACCAAAGTATTCCGGATGGCAGATCAAGTCAGAGACTCCCTTAGTTTCATCAGATGGGAGGCCGACCTCATCCGAGGACTGACCTCCTGAAGCTGACCTTTCGAAGGCGGAATCCCCAATGAAGCCTTCATGATGGGAAGGGAGAGCTGCCCACGACATGGCTGATGAAGCCGAGGAGAAAATTCACGGAGGAACTCCGAAGAAGTCCTCCCTAAGAAGCCCCTCCAAAATGAGTTGACCATGACCTCGACGAGACCGACACTACGGGAGGCAGACGACTCGAGATGTTCCTACAACTTGGGAAACTCCTCCAGACATCAGCAACTTGATCGCTTGATAGCCGATCAATCCACATCCTCCGATGAGATGTTATTCAACTAATGCCCGTTTAATGGAGCTGTGGAGTCCGACGACTGTGTGTGTGCCAGCTAAGGTCGAAGGGCCACTGGAGTATAAGCTACGGTTTGCAGCGCAGATCCAAACGAAATCCGACGTTATTCGGCTAATATCCATTTAATGGAATCGTGGAGTCCGGCAACTGTTAGTGTGCCAGCTATGGCCGAAAGGCCGTTGGAGTATAAGCTACAGTTCGCAGCGCAGACCCAGACGAAAAAAGTTGTGGTTAGCCGGCTTATCTTCGATTGACCAAGGATCAGTTGATTTGAAATGAAATGGAGATACGACCATGCTCTGCCTTAATCATCATGCTTCGAACTTGAAGAGATGTTCCATAGAATGATGGCTCGCGCCCGAAACAAGTCTGTTGTGCACAGCTTCCAGAAATGGTCGTCAGGAAAAGTAACTCGGATCCATGCATCGATTAACTCCTTTCATCCGATGGAGACTACGTAATCGAACTTAGGAGTTGAGGGGCAAGTGTTGGGATAGATCCTCGTCACTTAACCGACTTGATCCAACCGACCTCAATCGGAGGCCTACCTCGGTAAAAGCCAACGCCATTTGGATACCGACGTGAAGCTACTGATGTGGAGCCGGATCGTGGAGGTCATCATAAAGCCGGTCTCGACGCAAAGCCGAGGGCACCAGAGGGCCAGCCTCATCAGAAGATCATGGTCCTCAGGAAGCCTGCCTCATTGGGAGGCTGACCTCATCTGAAAGCTGAGGTTGGTAGAAGTCCGAGCTCAACATCATCTAGATGTGGTGACATTGTCCAAGTTAAAGACTATATTGGCCAACGATCGGCTTGTTTCTCGAGTGGCATCGGTGAAAAGCTGACATACTTGTCTGTCACGACAGCACTGATGCCGGAGATCGGGTTCTTCAGTTGCTTACGGCGCTTGATACTTCAGATCGGTCATCTCCTGACCTAACTCTCCAACCCTACTTGACGAGCTCGTGATTGCTGGCACATGGGGTACTCACCTCGGATTGCTCCCAATCCCTTTCATCTTGCTCTAGCTAGTGGCCGACTTGGATGTTGGCATAAGCCAAATAACCGACAGTCAAGTGTTGCTACCATACAGTCCCAACGAGTCACATCAAGTCGCGTCATCTTAAGGTCATATCCTAAGCAGTCTGCTGTGCACCGTGATAGGACACCATAAAGTCATTAATTATGTTATATGCGCGCGATAAGATCCGCCACCGCGACCACCGATGCATCGGACAAAAGGCATGTCCATTGATAGGGCCATTTAAAGATGCCCCAATGCTGCTCTGTATGATTGGACGTTATCGAAATACTCTTCCGTCCTTCATCCTGCTCTTTATAAATGGAGGTAAGAAGGGACCTCCAAGAGGTACGCACACTCAAGAACTTAGAGTCCGAAACTCTGTCTCACTCGTTCCTCCATTTGTTGAGCTAAAAACTGACTTAAGCATTAGAGGATCCTCGTCGGAGCCATCTCCGGTGCCGGCTTTTCTTGTAGATTTTTCTGCTGCCATCGGACGCCATCAGTTGACCTTTTCGTCCGGCTCGAGTTAACCTTGCCTCCGTCAACGCACTGTGAGCCCTTGCTCTCGTTCTCGGCCTTCTTGGTTGTGCCCTCTCTTCGATGAGCGGTCTTTCTCCACCGGTTCTCTGCCATTCGACACTCAGGTGTGATGATCCGACTATCTTATCGGAGATGAGCCGCAACAGTCCCCATGCGGCATCATATGATTGGACGTTATCGGAATGCTCTCCTATCCTTTCATCCTTCATCTTGCTTTCTCTATAAATGAAGATAAGAAGGGACCCCCAGGAGGTACGCACACTCAAGGACTCAGAGTTCGAAACTCTGCCTCACTCGCTCCACTTGTTGAGCTAAAAACTGACTTGAGCATCGAAGGGTTCTCGTTGGAGCCATCTCCGATGCAGGCTTTTCTTGCAAGTTTTTCTGCTGCCATCGGATGCTGTTGGCCGACCTTTTCGTCCAGCCCGAGTTGACCCTACCTTCGTTCAACGCACCGTGAGCCCTCACTCTCGGCCCTCTCGACTGTGCCCTCTCTCCGACGAGCGGTCCTCCACCAACTCCTTGCCGTTCGACACTCAGGCACGATGATCCGACTACCCCATCGGAGACGAGCCGCAATAGGACTAATAATAGTTTTCATTTTCCATCTCATGAAAAATCTTTTTTTCTCCACTTAGCCCTATCCTCTCCTAGGGGTATTTTGGTGATAGGTTCTATGGGAATAGGACGATCCTATTTGGTCAAATACCCAACGACAAACATGTTGGTTGACGAAAATCAAGAAGAGAAAAAAAAGAGAAAAAGAGCATGTGGAGGAGTAAGATGGTGGTGTGGTGGCAGATGGTGAAATGGGTGTGGACAAGGGAGAGAAAGAAAAGTTAGGGCAAATTGCAGTAGAGGAGGAGGTGGGCGTCGTCGAGCACGGATCTTAGAGCGGAGAAGCAAGGTTGAGGGCAAGGAGGCAGATGTGGATGTGGCGGATGGTGGGGAGGTCGTGGCCAGTGGCCTATGCCTCCTTGTAGGAGACCTTTAAGGCACGTCCTCCTTTTGATCCTGTTGGGAAGCTGTTGGAGTGGATTGATCCTGGTGCCTGGGGTGATTTTGGTGCTTAAGGTCTCCACGACCTCAAGTATAAGCTTCGATAATATTGAGAGAGGGCAATGAAGGATGACGATTGTAAGGGCATGGAGGAAGGAAAAATTAGGGAGGGTATAGGTATAGGTGAGGTGAGGTGGGTGGTAGTGCAGAGGGGATGGGCGCAAAAGAGGCTGGAGAGGAGGCTAGGGAGGTGGCGAAGGAGAAGGGAGGTGAGGGTGTAGGCAATGCGGGAGGAGAGGCATTAGAGGGGGTCATTGAAGGGGCCATGGGCATTACAGCGTGGCAAAGTATATCTTGGGGGTGGTTACAAAGGGCATTGCAAAGGGCAAGGTTTGCCAACTAGAACTAGAACCCATACCAGCAGGTCGATGATATGGATTGGTATGCGGCATAGCCCTTGTACTAGACCGTATTGTGTGTGAACTGACATGGAAATGAAACTGGAAGAGAGAGAGAGAGAGAATCGAAGAGGAAAAGAGAGAGAGTGGAAGGGAGGGAGGGAGGGAAGGAAAGGGAAGTCGGTAGAGATGTTGGTGATGGCCACCATAGGGCCATGGACTTCACTGTGTTTCACATAAAAGAAATTTACGTGATGAAATTGGGCCGGGTCGCCCTTGTTTCAACCTTGTAGATGCTGTGCGGTCGATTTTGATTGTTCGGGGGCCTTGGCAGCCCTCTGGTGCCTCCCCGCCATCTTCTCGTCTGTCCATTTCTCTCCCTCCCCCTCTCTCTCTATCTCTCTCTCTCTCTTCTCCTCTCTCGGAGAAGGCAGATCTCTGGAGGCCTTAGTTGCCCTCCGATGGCCTCAGCGGGCCACTGCCAGACTCTTCCTCTCTTTCCCTCTTGCCTCTTTCTCTCTCTTCCTCTTTTTCCTTCTCTCTTGCTCCATTTTTGTTGTTCCGAATGGAACGCTCGAACTGTATCGGTAGACCGCCGGTACAATTTAGCATGCCTTGAATCATTCGGTTTGGTGAACACTGGCAAAGGGGGTGATGATGGGTCTCGGCAGATCTTGAGATGAGTGAGGGATAAGGAGGCAATGCCGACAAAGAAGTAGAGGCAGAAGTTGAGGGTGAGTTGTCAAAGGGGGTCCGGATGGGTCTTGGCAGATCATGAGGCGAGTGAGGGCTAAGGAGACAATGCCGACAAAGTAGAGGCAGTAGTCGAGGGTGAGCCCCATGACTAATCCTATGGCACACCTACCAGAACAATGTATCTGCGAGGAGGAAGCTATTCGAGGCTGACCCTAGATGTTGTTGGTGTTGTATTCATTTCGTAATGGAATAGAATTCGGAATTCTATAGCTTTTGCTGTTTGATACAAATTGGTTAATGATCTGATTTTTAGCTACATGGTTTTGCTTTCGCAAATCGAAGTAGATGTAGTTGGAGCAGTGCAGATGGCATCAGGGAGGCTGCGGATCTTGAGGTTGGTGTACTTGGCTTGATCCAATGGTGATCTTTGATGAAGTCAGGGTGCTTGTTCTTCTTGGTGGGGTTGTTGCTTCAGAGGACTTCTCAGCAATGGTGATGGATGGAGAGTAGGGGGAGCTTGGCCTTATCTATCATGTGCTTTTGGATCTGATGCTAGTTTGCTATGGGAAAAGCACCGCTAGAGGGATTTCCTGTTTTGCTTGCCAAGCATGTTTTTCCTTTTTTTTTTTTTGGGAAAATAGAAAAAGCAACCATGATTACCAAATGTGTTTGTCAAAACTCTGAGAAAAAAGGCGAAGTAGAATCTGTTTTTAAATTTTTAAAGAAAACTGGTGACAGCGATGCTGAACTCAGCTAGACACAAATACATGCTGGTGAAACTATTTGAGCAAATGGAGAGGAAAACTTCACCTCTCCATTGTAGTTGTTGTGAGACATTTTCAAATTCTAACTGCAAGCATATAATTGGATCAATTCTTTAGTAGTTGTTTGATGCATGAAAATTTTAATATGAGGGTTTAAGCCTGGGGGAAGGTATGAATCATGTATTGCCTTAATGAGTTTGAGTTCGATATCTTTGTTTCTTTAAATCTTTTTTCTTAGATTAGCTGGATACATCTGCATCTTACTTCTCTTTTGGAACTAAGAAATTTTCTTTATGGAGACGGAGTGACATTTTAATTGAGCTTTTAAGGTTGCAGGTGTTTCTCTTTGAATGTCTTATTGCCACCGGCATTTAGAATGGTTTCTGGATTGTGACATATTTTGGTGTTTCCATGCTGCTCACTTGAAGTAATTTGCTCATATGGCTGGGATTCTGGATGTGCTTGATTTAGCATGTTGAAGTCACATTCACCATTGATTCCTTTTTTTTTTTTCCTTATCCAATGTATCATGATACTCTTGTATGTGAAGAAGTGTGCAATCTGGGCTAATTTGCATGTTGAGCTGTAAAAGATGCTGGTCTCAGTATATCCCTGGTAGGTAGCGGTGAACTTTATTGGACTTTGGGTCTCATGGATGACATGTTTTTCCAATAACCAGATATGGCAACATAGAACTTTCGGTTGCCCAACTTTCCCAGCAAGTGATTGGGGTCATGAATCAGCTAGTATATCTGACATAAATGATATGACTGCAAGAAAAGCTTGCTAACATAGTTTTACTTAGTTGGCTGGCTGGAAGTTCACCAGCCAAATTCTTGTGAAGCTAGAAGTGTGGAAGTAGAGCAAAACATTGGAATCAACATGCACCATAGTTAAGCTGAATCAAGGCTATGCAATGACGTACAAGGGACAACGCATCTAGAGAAGGAAAATAAAAAATCAAAGCCTCACCCAAATTTTCCCTCTCTAGTCACTCCCTCACCCAAATTTTTCCTCTCTAGTCACTCCCTCATAACGGACAGATCTGTTCAAGGCATACGTCTCCATTTTACTATACATGTTGTTTAGCTGGAACATTATTTGCCAGTTTTACATGGCATAGTTTCTAGATTCTTTAAATTTAATGCATAAATTCATGTTAGTGGTACAGATATCTTAATAAATATACACTTAAATTGGAATTGGTTCATATGGGAATTCTCTTTGCTGGCCATGAGTCATGATTCTAACACGGTGTTTTATTTAATAAAATGAAGGCTATCTGTTTCTGAACCATATATTTTGAATTTTTACCTTGGATGCTAATCATTTTCTGAAATATATGCATGCTTGTACTAAGTTTTGTCCAAAAGCTATATTCTTTTGCATATCTGTTCTGTAATTTTGTTGTTTCTTGGACTATTAATTATAGAGGGAAGAGGAGCTACTTGCACATTGGTGGAGAGAATATGCAGAATGCAGTGCAGGTCCAAGTGGACCTTGTTCGGCTAGTATGACTACTGGCTCTGGATCCGATGATCTATATGTGGTCGAGGAAGAGAGGGTTGGCGTCCCTGTAAAGGGTGGCCTTTATGAGGTATTCTTCTGCATTTGAAGCATTAAATTATTTTTTGAATAGGATTCTTTTTTGTACTTTTTGCTTTTATCTGATCATTGTCATCTTTCCAGAATTTTTCAGGGGCTTAAATGCTTAAAAATTTACAAAATAAGAGATACTGAAAAATTCCCACAAATAATTCATGTTGAATAAATGGTGAGGCTTGGAATGTCCAAATGAGTACTCGCATAACTCTGGGAAATTACACTACTATGATTTTAAATGTTCTAAAATGATTTCCATTGATGGTTAGCATGTGTTTAGAATCTTTTTTTTTTTAAAGGTGAATAAGTTTGGACTTTGGAGAGTTCCTTATAATATTTTTGTAATTGATTTTAACTTTGAAGTTATTTTCTTTTGTTAAGCATTCTTCTAGATCTAACTAATATTCTCATCATAGCATCATGTTGTTAGTCTTTAGGATTACAAATTCTTCCGCAGCCTTAACTAAATGATGAACTCAGGCAGAACTCAATTCTCTTTGGATCTGAAGTGACAACTGAAGATTGAATTCAAAGTCAGATAGGACTCTTTTGGTATCAGTTGCTGATTTTAATATGCCAATGACGATCAACAACTTTCCAGAATTACATGTTTAATCTGTCTGAGAAGTTGCAAACCAAATGCTATATTGACTTATGATGGATCCATGTAAAGGCTGTGAACTGAATGTAGAGATTAAAAAAGAGAAAGCTATCACTGAAGAAGTTATCATCAAAGGTCAATTCACTATGTGCTGGCACCTCATGAGTTCATATTACATTATCTACTCCTTGCATGATTATTCTATTAAGTCTGTTAGATGTTAAGTGGTTGCGAGCTAGTTTCTTTTGTGCTGTTAGAATATGTCAAACCATACAAATGGGTACTATTATTATCCCTTTGTTATGAAAATTTTTGAAGAAAAAAACTTCGATAATGCAACTGGTATTTACCATTTTGGTTCCACTCAATCAGTGGATGCTTAATGATTTAATGGTTTATTAAAGGAAGATCATCAGTTGTAAAAGTATTGAAACCTGAATGTTGATGTGTAGCATCATGCAGGGACATTTTCCATCATTTCTAAAGATATAAGTAAGGGGAATAAAATTGTATGTTTGGTAGATCAAAGTAAGGGTTGAAAAACCAACCATACTGCAATATGATACTTACAATACTGAGGCATATAATTGAGATATATTCATAAACCGTGAGCATATACTGCAGTAGGTACCATACAGAGATGTGATTGGTATGGCCTTATACTGCAACATTTCAAACCTTGGATCAAAGTAAATTGAGGTAAGCTAAAACTCAGTTATGCTGGATCAACAGTGAAATCACAGGTTCAAGAATTTTGTTAGGTTTGGTTTTGATAAAAAAATATATGAAATAATAGGTGTGGGCCTAGTGGACCTAGATTTATGGGCTTTGGATTGCCCCAGTAACAGTTTGGCCAACAATGAGGCCCATTAAATAAGATGATCGGTTGGGTCGTTTTTTACCCAAAGGCATTTTGTATTTTTCATCTTTTCTTTTTCTTTTTTATTTGTGGGGGAGTTGTTTGGGTTGGGGGGGGGGGTGGCGGTGCTGGGGTGGGGTTTTCAATGTGTAAGTTTTATGAGTAGTTGTCTCCATTCAGACATAATGGATGGTAACTTTCGATGCCTTGGTTTCTGTGTATGTTTAAATTATTTTTTGCATCTGTAATTTTTGTAAGGCTTATGGGCTCTAAATTTGTAGCCTACGGGTTGAAGTCAAAAGCCCATTGTTGTATCGATAATAGAAAGAATATTTTAGGTGATTTAGCTTGTATATTTAAATTATTGTTAATTTTAGTGAGGTTTATTGGGGTCTAACTGTGTAGCTTCAATCATTTAGCATGATTTAAATCAAAACCCCACCATAGATTTGTGGGCTTTGGTTTGGCCCAGTTGCTCAGTTTGACCAACAATTAGGCCTGTTAAATGAGGCTGCAAGCCGGGTCTTCTTTTTCCAAAGGCATTTTGTATTTTTTCATCTTTTCTTTTTTCTTTTATCTCCATTCAAACATAATGGCTGGTCATGTTGGGTGCTTTGTTTATGTGTATTTATAAATTTTTTTTTTGCATCTATAATTTTAGCAAGGCTCAGTCTAAACATTTAGCTTATAGATTTAAGTTAAAAGCCCATTGTGTATCTATGTGGAAAGAATATTTTCAGTGATTTAGCATGATTAGATGGAAGTCTATGGTTGATCTTGGTCTTTTTATTGTTGGACAAAAAAACTTACTGTAAAACAAATTGAGCCTGAGTACTAATATTGTCCTATGATCTTTCCCTCTTTCACCATCTATTGACCCTTTTGTTGTGAATTTGACTGCAGGTTTTATTTAAAGAATTTTTGCCCTTAGCTTCAGAATTGAAGTCAAAGTTCAGATTTTAATTAAATTGCATCTATTCTTGAACCAAGTCTCTTTTTTTTTTTTTTTTTTTTGTAAGTTATGTTGAAATTTGCACTATGATACTAAAATTTGCGTTATTCATAGAAAACCTCTTCATCTCCTCTCCTCCATTCTATATAATGCTATTAGCTAAAGTAGGATATGGATATTTCTTCATACCATAGAGGAGCTGATTGGTCACAGGGAAGACAACCTAACTTCCGTTTTGTGATAATTAGTTCTATGGATGATTGCAGGTAGATCTAACTAAGCGCCACTGCTTCCCAGTTTATTGGCATGGTGAAAACAGACGTGTCTTGAGAGGCCACTGGTTTGCTCGTAAAGGTGGCCTTGATTGGCTTCCCCTACGTGAAGATGTTGCAGAACAATTGGAGTTGGCTTACCGCTGTCGGGTACTGAATTGTATGATACAATGTTTGCAATCTAATTTCATTATTATAGTACAACTTTCTGACTCTCTTTTCTCCTTACGTGCATAGAGGAACATGGGCTGTGTAAAAACCACACATTCATATTCATGTGTGACATGTAATTTTAAATGTTATGCAATGAAGGTTTTTAATTTTGAATTACTTGTTAGATAAATATCATGGCAATTAGTATTCTTTTCTACAACATTAGTAACTGTGAAGATAACTTTTGGATAATTATTATATAATTGGTGAATAACTGTTGGATTGTGTGGACCTGAAAGGCTTTGTTAATGTGTATATTCAGGGGAGTTTGGATTTTGAAAGCATGCACTATTGTAGTCATGGAAACTTAGCTTGACATAAACTCCATTTCATGCTACTGATTGTACTTTCTATCACTACGTTATGTAGTTGATTTTCATAGGTTAAAGCAAATGGGCAGCATAATGTTCTTAATCGCTATACTTTGTCCTGTGACTTGAATATGCATGGAATGGATTAACTATTGACTTGTGAATCTAACTTATGTTACTGCTGTACTTTTTTGAAACTTGAAAGTATGATTTAGTATTTTACTTTCTCTAAATATTGTGTTGCTTCAATTTTACTATGATGCTTAACATGTTGCTTTAGATTGTTGTATGGTAAAAGCCTTAATAATGTAATTTTCATTGAGTCCAGGTTTGGCATCGCCGGACATATCAACCTTCAGGCCTTTTTGCTGCCCGTGTTGATCTGCAAGGCACCACACAGGTATATAAACATATAATGACCACGGAGTGAATAAAACTCTTATTATCTATATATTGTCACTAAAATGATTTGTTGCACAGGGATTGCATGCTCTTTTCACAGGAGTGGATGATACTTGGGAGGCTTGGTTAGTCTCTGATAACTCTAGTTTTACTCTTAATGCGGGAAGAGGAAATGGTGTTAAACTAAGACGTGGTTTTTCACCTTCTGGATCTCTGAAGCCAACACAGGTCTGTCTTTTATGGCAAGTCTCTTGTTTACTAATGCATGAAATCCGCATATATATTGTCTCCTTTGTCACACAAACAATGAACACCACCAGGACCTCTTTCATTTGAGGTTGCTTTATCTGCTTGTGTATCAAACTCCCTATTTTTCTTATATTGCTGGGAGATTGTATCTTCTTTGTTGATTTAACTTTGGGTTTCCTTCTTACACCCTAGGCTACCACTATTTAACCAATGGAATGCATTATATTGAAGTTGACATGATCTGATTGTAAATAATTTCCATTTAGGGGTCATCACTTTAGTTCATTTTCTTATTAAGTCTTGTTGGTGGATAATTAGATATTAACTGACTATGCTGCATACCTATCGAGGGACATGCCATGTTTAGTCCAGGGTTGCTTGCATTTATCCACACATTAAGTGAACATATGCACATCTTGTACAGATTTGATGCTAACAAGTTCTGGAGATTGACTCATAAGCAACAAAATAGACAAAAAGAAAGCAGTTAACTTTACATTGGAAACAATTGCTTTCTTGATCTTGTTGTGTCTTTTTCCTTAGCTTTGCATTATCTGATGTCCAGTAGCTCAATTGGGTTATGTTCAGTCCATTTAGGTAGTATTTAGCCTAGGAGGCTATGATAGTCTAGGAATTGTCTTTGCTAGTTTGTGTCTAGTTTAATATTATAGCTCTTTATCTTCTCTTTGTTTGTTTTCCTTTGGCAAAATCGAATTTACATAACAGAAGAATGTCACTCGTACTAAAGTAATCCACATGCTATATTTAACTCTTCAGCACAATCCCAAAAAGAACTGGATGGTAACTGAAAGGGAGCTGATAGGTGCACTAACTGTGAAATAAATGAATGATTTAAATAAAATTTCAGAAGAAGAGACTTGGATATGGAAAGTGGAGCTCTAAATAGCAATTAGGAAAGGAAGCCAGTGATAACTACAGGAAGAGATTTAGCAATTAAGGTCAAGAACATATATATATATATATAGACATGTATAAGTACGGAGGAGGTGTTTGTGTGGGTGTGTGTGTGAGAGAGAGAGATGGCTTTGCCTTTCCAAAAAGAGTTCTTGATGGGCAGAGAGAGCACATTTGCATATTTTGATCATGCTAGTCTAGTATTGGGTCATTATAGTATGGTACCATACGATTAATGACACACGATATGCTGGCAAGTACTAGTACTTGCACTCATGGGGTAGAGTTGAAGAGATCAAAGAGAGGTGGTGGATGAAGGAGGGGTCGATGTAGCACTTGGAAAGCTTGGTGTTGGTGTTGGAGGAGCTTGTAGACAACTAGAGGTGGAGCCAAGTAGGATCGAGGTAGGGATCCTCCTCTGACTCGGTGCTCTAGGAGTTGATATTCTTGGGGTTGCAAGTGAGAGGCAGCGGAAGATTTTGGTGCCAATGACATGGACAAGCTCCTCCTGAACAAGCTTGGTGATGCAGCAGGAGCAGATTAGATGAAGTTGATGAGCTCGAGGAGGATTTGGCACTTGGCTTCCTTGCAGGTGGATTTGAGGGTGTAGATCCAAAGCTTGCAGAGGAAGAGGTCTGGTGGTCAGGGTCCAGGGACAAGCACACTGTGGAAGAGGGGGAGGTCCTCGATCTTGGCTGCAACATAGAAGGTCTAAAAGAACATGGGATGCACCTGGACTGACAAGTGCCAATCAGTACTGCCTAGAATTGGCTGAACTGGCTGATTCCACTTGGTTTGGAGCAGTTTGGCCCAATTGCTGCCCCAAATGAAAGACTAAACCATCTTGGTGCCTAGCCAGTTCAGTATGGTGTGTCTCAAAATTGCTTGTTCGTGATGGTCTGACAATATTTTAGAGGGAGTACTAAGGTATAATGACTTGGTTGATATAGTATTAGTCCAAAATCATGTCAAATATATCGGCTTCACTTGATTTAAATTCTTATTTTGGAGAGTTTAGCAGGAATCCATGGTCTTAGATTCTATATATTTCTACTATAAATTATGCTCAAATAAAAAGTAAAAATGGGATAATGAAAGCATACCATCAATAATTAAACCTAGCTCATTGACAACTTAAATTGCACTTGAGCATCCCTTCCCTCTTAGCTTGCTTTGTTTTCCATTTATGAAGGATTAATCAGTCTCCATAGTGGGGTTGGTACTTAGAGATGTGCTTGATGTTTTCAGTAGTTGGGACTTAGGAGCTTAGTTTTTGAGTTTTGAAATAATGGCTGGAAACAAAATGACAAATGAGTGTTGGAAATACATGATGAGAAGGAATATATATGGAGTGTTAAAAAATTAGGTTGAAGCATGCATATAAGATAAGGATTTAAAAGAATATGTATGACTAAAATTAAATTGATCTATTCTTGAAATGATGGAATAAGAGACTTAATTAGTACATGAACATGGTTCTCACTTCTCAATTTCAATGGTAGGTACATGAGCAGAATGTTTGGGAATATTTGAGAGAGGAAGATATATTTGTAGGAAAAATGGTGGAACTAGTGCACTAATGAGAGAGAAACATGATAGAAATAAAGAGGTGGTAACAAATAAATAAAACGACCACAATAAGGAAATTCAAACCTTCACTTTTTGCAGTGCTTACTTGAAAAATGAAAAGAATTTTCATATTTTAGTTTTTGGAGTGAAAGGAGGTAGTGATGTAATTGTACTCGCAGTGGCTTGGTGCTAGTACAGGTACTATGGCATTCCATGCCAGTAATTAGCAGAAGTTGGGATGGGAGCTATTCAGGTCTGTCGAAAGGTAACGCACAGAAAGTATTTAATTTCTGTCATAATTTACTACCTCTAACTGCTTTATGTTAGTTGATAGGTATGTTTTGAACAAATTATTATGGTTTTAACTATTTAGAGAAGATCTAGTATCATATACCATCCCAAATATCTGTATTGACTGCTTTAATGCTTGCAATGTTCTAGTTGAGTAATTTATCAAATGGACTAGTATTATGCAATTTTCTTTGACATTCTCTTATTCATCAAGAAGTTAGAATTTGTTGATATGAGTAACATATTGTCCATGTTAGAAGCAAAAGTTAATTCTAAATATTGCACAAATTGGTCATGCCGGAAAACTATTGGCTTTTTTTGAGATCTTGAATGGTCAAATGATGTTGTTCGTTTTGATGCTTTTCTCCAGGATGAATTGCGCCAGCAAAAAGAGGAGGAGATGGATGATTATTGTTCTCAGGTTTTTATATTTTAGATCATAGATAATAGATATTGTGCATCACTTTGTACGCTATTCAACATGATATTTTTCTTCTTTTCTGCCTATCTGAAATTGCAGTTACTCACCATATGATTTTTATGCATTGTACTTGATTTCTTGCTTTAGATGAATGTATAGCTATATAAGGTGAATAGTTCTCTGGCAAGAAGATCGGCATGCTCTTTATGTTGATAGTAAGAGGTCCTTTTAGACAATATTCAAGCTTGTTTTAATCAGTCAAGCTTGTTTTAATCAACATAACTGACATGTAGAAATCACAATTACTTAATATCTTGGCATAATTATGTCCTAAGTATGTAGATCCGTTTTTGATTTTGTATGTGTAGATGCTCCCTATTTTGGAGGACTTGCCCTTCATAGGAAGCACCGGAAAAGTAGGATCATAAAGGAAGCAGTGATAAAGATGTGATAGGCATCCTCAGAGTATTTTAGTTGTTAAAATAATTGGAGCTACAACCTTACTTTTGTTTCATTTTTTTACTCTAGTTTTCTGCTACTGATATGGAATTTTGCTTACCTACAGAGAATAACTTAAACTTAAAGCCTATGAGTAATTATTCTCAGTGATAAATCAGAGGCTTATGAGTGAAAAGGAAAAATAAGTGAAAAAAAAGTAAGAGGTAAAGGAGTTTGATGCCACTTAATATTATGTCCAGCAATCCAGCCATTTGAGAAAGTCTTCTAGTTTGCCAGGACTTGTATTAAGGAAAGGGAAGAGTATCTGCTAAGGACCAGTGCAAACCGATCCATAGCAGTCATACTGCACCAGTTAGGTATTGGTGCCCCCCTCAGTACTGGTCTGTGCCAACACATGGTACGTACTACACAATGTTATCTTTAAGGTGCTAGCACCAAGAGGCATACTGTATGTCGGTCTATTTTGGTACCATACTAGTTGGTACAGTACTGGTACTTAAATCCTTGTTTGGAACTCCAACATGAATGGTACTAATTATAAGAATTGATAATGCTATAAAATTCTAAGTAACACCGATTAATACGTTATCTCAATTCTCAAGAAGTTTTTTTAATTTGTAATCCTTTTCTGTTTTTTATTTTTTTTTGGTTAAATTTTCTTTATTTTTTTCATTGTTGATTAATTGCTGCATTACAATAAAATCTGGTTGACAGTATCTGACCTGGTAACTTGTACTTGTTGTATACTCTTGCTTGGTCTTGGATGGTGCATCATTTTTTATCGAATATTCAAGTCCATAAAAGGTTGATGACTAGTTACAGTGGATTTGTTCTCGTAAATTTTGTTACTAAATAATAGAATAACTTATTAATTAAAGGTCCAGATATTGCATAAAACTGACACAAACTGAATGTAAACTAATGCAGTTGAAGATTTTGATGAAAAAGATGATATGCAATCAGTAATCTTATTATAGTGATATCATGTTCAGCTTTCTTGTATAGAAAAGTGCTGGATCTAATAAATTCAAGTTGCCTTTTTTTTTTTGGCAAATGTGTCTGGTAGGCTGATCTGATCTCCTTATATTGTACATATAGGTAGGCAAACATCATCAAAAACTTGGCATGTAATCACAGTTCTCTAGATAAAAATTAGCATGAGAAATATGTACTTTATCAGGAAGAAATATTTGCTGGAGAAAATCTCATCTTCTATTACATTTTTTTTTTCTTTTGGAACAAATTTCATGTTCACATATTGTCAGCTGATGTTATCATGTTTTGTTGATCTATTTTAGTGATGTGAAGGTACTAATTTCTTTTATTCTCTTACCTCCACGTGCACTTGATGGCTGGAATCACTCTACGTATTACGGTGTTACCAATTTAGACTTTGCTTGGGAGTTTTTTCTCCATCAGCTTATCTGAAGTTTCCTTCCCATTTGATGTAATCTCATTATTTTGCCCTCTTTGAACTCCTCTTCCACACCATATCCCTCTTTCTTATGCTGGCATAGAGTGTCTTGGCCTGTGTTTAAGAAAAAGAGGGAAGTAGCAAAAAGTTATTCCTATTGAAATAGTCATGTGACAAGTTATTCCCCTTTGTTCACTACATGTTTAACTTTTGGCTTGGTCTTTTTGCCCACAAAATATAGGAGCTGAGGCAGGCATAAATGATAACTTTATGCCAGGAATAACTCATGACAGCTTATCTTTGGAATAGTTATGCGGGGCGTGAGCAAGCTTGACTGACATAACTATTCTTTACTTTTGTTTTGAAAGCTGTTTGGAAGGCATAAGGTTTGAAGGTGCCTTCTTTCCCTAACCACATTTTGCCATAATTTCAGTCTAGGTTATGCATTGGCATGAAATCCAGGTATAGCTATGAAAGTCTCTTGTTACTTGGAATATATTGATTAATAAGTATGATGCTTTTGTAATTAACTTGGTATATGTATCTAACATTCTCTTCATTGCAATTATTTAGGCTTGCTGAATTCCAACTCTCCATAACATAAATATTTTTCTCTTTAATTATCACATATTTCTGTTGAATTCATTTATTACCGTAAAGAAGTATGCCAAAGCATTAAAGCAGAAAATTATTTAAAATACAGCTATTTATTGAGATATTTTTCTCCTTAGTTATCACATATTTCTGTAGAATTTATTTATTATACTAAAGAAGGGAGTATGCCAAGTCAGGTCCAGATGAATTAAGGCAGAATATAACTTAAAATACAGCTATTTGTTGAGAAGCATCTAAAGTATTTAGACTGATTCAATCTAACATATGCTTGGAGGATATAGCCCTAATAAGGGCAATTAGTGAGGAAGGTTGATGGTGAGTAAAAAAAAAAAAAAGAAGTTCAATTTTGTGTTTTTTGAAATTTTTATTTAGTAATTCTTAGAATTGGTTTTAGAGTTCTATCTTAAATAAAATTATGGTAAGGGAGGCTTATATTATGTTGGTTTGGACAAGTCACGAAATGATTAGGATTTGATTTTTGGTCTTCAGGTGTCTTGTTATATAGGGTTGTGTGCTATTCCGAATTTTTTTAGGAAATATTTTGGGGATCAGTTACTTGCCTATCAAGAATCCTAATTTGCTTGGAAAGCTAGTCATGTGAAGCCTATAGAAGGGTCTATTAGGGATGAATTAAAAACTAAAAAGCATGTTGTGTAATTTGTTTTGAATGAATGAAAGAACTTCCATAGGTCAGGTTTGGCGTTTCTTGTCTTTCGCTTTTCTATCCTTTTTCTCTTCTCATGTTTCTTTCTTCTTCTTCTCTTATCATTTCACTTTATTTGTTCCCTACTATCTATTATTCTCTTTCATTGTTGTTGCTTTTATTCTTCTTCATTGGATTGTTGGCGCTACGGAATAATTTTCTGCAGGATGTTATATCAGATTTGTACTGGAATTAGCTTTTAAACTATTAGAGTCAATTTGCTATCCTACATCAACTTGGTATCAGAGCTAAAGGGTCACACTCCATTCTTCTAGTCATTTTCTTGATCCCTTTCTTTTTTCTTAATTTCTTTCCCCTTTCATCATTGTTATCGAATGAAGATTTGAGTTTCAAAATTGATCTTCTTCATGACCATGTCTAATATGAGAAGATATTTTGGCAGATGGATGATAGGTTGACATTTATCAACGATAATGTGATGTCAATGACCGCTATGCTGTAAAAAATTGCAGCAGCTTCGGGCATTGAAAAACTTTTTGAGGAGGAATTACAGATCAAGAGTCAGGACTCAGGAGAATGAAGAAACTAATGAAACACTTCATGAAGTGCCTAGAAATAAAGCTTCGCAATGTGAAGAGTATATGATCAAAGTTCTATCATAAAAAGATATTGCAATTGAAGTTTTGTAGATTGAAGATGCTGTAGATGATGATCTATCAGGTATTTTGAAGTAGAAGATCAAAATGATGGAGATTTGTATGATGACGAGATGAAGTAACAATCCTAAAGGCAATGATGGAGATCAATTGATGTGAAGATCCATTGACTAATTTGTTGGATTCAATGAAGATCTCCATGAAAAAAAATGACCCAATGCTTGTTGATTGTCAAGCATCGAACATCACAACAACCAAATGTGACTACGAGAAAATTTTGTATTGGCATTCATCATCAGATCTTGGAGATTCAATTGTGGCGGAGCTTATGAGTGACATCATGAAGACCTCAAGGTCGAGATCCATACAGCAGAAGTGAGTGATTGTGAATAAGAAAAGTGTAGTTCTTTTTTTTTTTTTTATTCTTCAAACTTTTTATTTAGGTAATCTTAAGAATTGCTTTTGGAATTTTATTTTAGGTGAATTTGGTATAAAAGAGTGTTATATTAGGTACATGTTTGGTTGGACAAGTCATGAAATTATTACGATATGATATTTGGTTGTTTTTGGTGTCTTTCTATATAGGTTTATGTGCTATTCCGAATTTTGCTTATTAGAAAACATTTTAGAGATTAGTTATTTGCCCATCAAGAATCCTAGTTTGCTTGGAAAGCAAGCCATATAAAGTTAGGGTTGAATGGAAAAGCATTGCATGCGGCTTGTTCCAAATGAATGAAAAATATTACTTAGGTCATGCTTGAGTTTTTTTTATCTGTCTTCTATCCCTATGTTCTTCTCTATTTCTTTCTTCTTCTTTTTTTATTACTTCACTTTATTTCTTCTTTACTTTCTACTATTCTCTCTTATTTGTGCCGCTATTCTTCTTCTTCATTGGTTATTGGCACTGCAGATTGATTTTCTGCAAGATATTAATACCTATGTTAGAATTAGCTTTAAACTGTTTTAACCCCTTGCTGTCCTACATCAAAAATTCTTCAAGTTGGCCCAAATCTTTTTGGAGGTTGACAAAGCTTATACTAATTTAGCCTAAGTTGCCCCCAACCCAAATAGACAGGAGAAAGCATTTTGACCGAGATTGATTTCCATGTTTGTTGGAATGACTTAACATCACTCAAATTTCTGTACAAACTTAGTGGAAGTTACGAACCTTCAATGCATAAAAAATGCATCCTAACCTCGCAATTTATATTGCTTTATTTGTTGTTTCGCAGGTGCCAGTCGGTCACCTAGTTTTTATGGTTCATGGTATCGGACAGAGGTTAGAGAAAGCTAATTTAGTTGATGATGTTGGTGATTTTCGTTGTATAACAGCAAGTCTAGCTGAAAGGCACTTAACTCCATACCAGAGAAGCACCCAGAGGGTCCTCTTTATTCCTTGCCAGGTAAAGACAATATATTGCTTTTCTTTCTTTCTTTCTTTCTTTCCTTTTAACTAAAGTTTTTATGTTGAGAAGATGCTTCCACCCTCATAAAAGATATTTATAAAAATCTTGTTTTGCTTCAAAAAAAGGAGTTGCCAGAATGCTACTCATGCACCAGTGCTAATACCTTGTGGCTGATAAACTACTATAAAATTACAAGTGGGAGACAGACCAAAAGGAGGAAGAACAATATAAATTTGAATGAAAGAAAGTGCAGAAACAGTGGACTTAACTCCACTTGTTTTCTTCATACTCTGTGAGATATCACTTATTTGCCATCTGCCCTAGAATTACAAAGCTAAGAGATGTACCAAACCTCCTACTTGCTGGTCTGGGGATGTATTTGTTTTTGTCATACATTGTGGAATATGCCATATTGGGCTATTGTCTGAAACAAAACAAAGAAAATTGCCATGTCTACTACTTGCTGGTCTGAGGATGTTTTTACTCATCTATCCATCCATCCATGCACCTGCATGCAAACTACATGCATGCTTGCTTGAAGACATCTTTTCCATTAACCTTTTTGTCAGTTTTAAATTCAAAAAAATGATGGCCTAGTGTACGAGGCTCCTGCTGTTGCGGGGTTTAGCGAGGGTTAGATGTACGTGGCCTTACCTTTGTGCCAAAGTTCACCCTCTAAATTTGAGTCTCTATTTGACTTTGGTAGAACATAATGAAAGCAAGCAATTGGAAATATAATAACTTGCAAGTGAACTTATGGCCTCCAATATTTTATTATCCTTGGCATGCCCACCTTGCCTGACCACTTCTGTTTAAAAGATGAGATGCTAGAATATGGAACCACAAGTTTAATGTTTTTGGGTGTATTGATATAGATGAACGGCGAGTTGCTTTAAAGGTCTAATGTTCATTTGTCCAACTCCAAAGAGGAAAACTTTGGTAAAATTCACATTAATTGACCTTTTTTGTGGTTTCCCAATCAATGGTTTTCCCCTGTTGTCCAAGAGACTACTGCTAGTCCTTCCACGTCAGTTGATTTGGTAGTTATATTTTAGTTGTTTTTGATTGACTAAATTGGTTAACAGTTAGTTGACTTTGTCGATTTGTCCATGAATTAGTTTATGGAGTAAGCCTTATGTTTGGAGCAAGGTTTGCTGTACCATCCAGTACGCTGTACCATCCGGTACATGTGCTGTACCATACGACACTACTGAGTACTGACTACTGTACTGTACTGAACTATGTATCGACAGTGTTATAGAATGGTACCAATATGGGATCCGGTACCGAGATGGCAAACTTTGTTTTGGAGCTTCTTGTTTTACTTCTGTTCCATCTTCCATATATTATAACTTCCAAAATATCTTTTAGTTCATGAGGTGTCCAAATGTTAGGTTCCTCCATCCACAAGAAAGCTCTTGACTGTAAATATCCACAAAATATTTGAGTGATAACAAAAGCTGGCTTCTTATTGCTCTCTAGGGATGCTCATATTGTACCAGAGAAGGAATGAAGCTGACATGAAATCTCAGTTCCCTAATGAATTGGTCAATCATTGAGTACCCAAATTTGAGGATGATCATGATAATAGTAGCTATGAATTTAGGTTCTGCTTTGTAAAGTATTTTTTTTATCAGAATCCCACCTGGAACCTACAGAGGCACTTTTTCTCCCATTTCATTTCTTTGCAATAATTTCTGCAAGTCTTCTTTATGGACCACGAAAGTTCAAATAATGTGCACCTTACTCTTTCCTAGATTATCTTCAACAAGATTAGCTGATTCTACATGTGATGATGTGACTTTTCTTTTCTGAAGCAGACTGGTGTATGGACTTACATTCTCTTGGGTATGTGATCTGTGGCATCACTTGAAAGTTGAAAGCCTCTCTTATACCATCCAACCATCTTTTGTTCTCATGCCCAGTAACCTTTCTTTTTTTTTAAATATCTAGAAAAAGTACTGCAGTCTGATTTTCCCTAAACCGCTATCTTATTATTCAGTGTCTTTTGTTTTGGAAGATACCTTCCTTTTTATGTTGATGTGATAAATTATGTCCAACTTTGGCCTTTAAAAGTGCCTGTTGCATCAAACTTTGTGTTGCTCTGTTTTGTTTAAACACAATCCAGGTAAAGTAGAACTTTATGTCTTGATTTTTGTTTTCTCATGAATTCCTGAACTAAGAATGTAGTTGTAGTTTTCATGTATACAGCCTATCTATAATCTTGTGCTTCTTTTTCTCCAGTTCCCTATATGATTCCAGATTATTTGATGGAAAGTGTAATTTCTATTTTGTATATATAGTCTGTCAGTAGTAGTCTATGATGCCACTATCACTTTATTTCTGATCTCATCTGTGTGGTTGTGTGTAATGTGCTTTTTGTTCTTTCCTTTTTTTTTTTTTGGTCTCTTTTGCATGAATTCTCACATCATTTGTATTACTAGTGGAGAAGGGGTTTGAAGCTCAGTGGTGAGAGTGCAGTTGAAAAGATCACCTTGGATGGTGTTCGAGGTCTGCGTGTAACCTTGAGTGCTACAGTTCATGATGTTCTATACTACATGAGCCCAATATATTGTCAAGATATAATTGATTCGGTAACTTTTTCCTTCTTTTCGTGGACATTCCATTGATGTATATATATATTTTTGGTTTACTGGCTGCTAATATTCCTGAAACTTTACCATTATTAACTGTGTTGGTAGACTAATTAGAGGGCAAGATTATTGTCTCAGGGCAAATCATCTTATATCTGGAATCACCTCAAATATCCCATACCCTTTTTGTTCAATAATCTACTTTAACATAAAGAAGTTTCATTTCATTGTAATCATGCCTGTAATTTTACTATTATTCATGGAGCAATGATAGAAAGCACAATGCAATGTGTTCTTGGAAGTGACGGGAAAAATATATGTGAAAGAATTGTTGCATTGTAAAAGGAATGAGCTTGGGAATGATTTTTGAAGTAAATTATGAATTTGCTTGCTGTAACATCCTTTCTCTACTTGTTCACTTCCTTTGGGGGATGTAATCACTTGTTAACTCTTGATTTTCTACCTCTTTGCATACTATTACCCAAGGTTCGCTGTACCGGTACCGGACGGCGTGCCGGTCTCGGATCGGTATGGTACGGTATCAGTAGCGTACCGTACCGACACACGGTACGTCTAGGCGTATCGGTCCGATACCGGTACACAATATTTTTTTCGATTTTTATTTTTTTTTGGATTTTTGAAGTTAATAATTGATAAATACAACTTCAATATGGCATTATATTGCATATTATTGACATATTTGGGTTCAATTTGGAGTTAGATTGCGGTACAAAGACTTTTGATCCAAATTTTCAAACATATATTTATTTTCATTATATTTCAACTATGTCATCTTAAAACTAAAGAAAAAATATATAAAATACGCATAAAAATGTATCTAAATATTTAAGTACAAAGCGCAATAACTGATATATGAACCTTAAGATATACTCTGTATTTAATTTCTTGTCGAGTGTCTGTGACGCTCGTAGATGTCTGATCATCAACATAGTCTGAAGGGATATCAGTCCAACCCTCTAGCCAAGCTGCACTGTACTCTCGAATATTCATCATCCCATAAGGCATCCTCTCTGGATTGTAAGACATCTCAGGCCTCTCGCTAAAATTCTGACTCTGAGAAGTATCCTCGAGATGATGGTACGGTTGTGAAGGAGCCCATCCAAATATGCTAGTAGCAAAATCTGATGCATAAAATGTTCCAGACTGCATAGGATAGTAACCATTAGAAGATGATGCCTCGGATGCACCATATGCATATGGATCATAAGGTGGCTATGGATAATAGGATCCATAATGTGAGGATGATCCAGATACATCCATGGACCCTACTCCACGTGCAAGATCGTCCGCAGTATATATATATAATTAAAATATATGCAAGTATAACAAAACACAATAATTTAATGATAATTAAAATAATTATATATAATTTTAAAATAATTTTAATAATTATTTTAAAACTTATAAATTCAAAATAAATATGTTATATGCTTCAAATAATATTTTTAAATTAACTAAAATATAACACTATTTTATATATTTTTTATTTTATAATTAAATTTTTTAATTTAAATAATTAAAAAAAATAATTTTTTAATTTCAAATATTTGAAAAAAAATTTGAAATTAGATTTAAGTAGCTTGAATCATTCTAAACATGATTCCCAAATTCTAATTTTTTCTCCTAAAATTTAAATTTTTTTTATTTTTAAATAAATAAATATTTAAAAATATTTAAAATATATATAATTAACAAAAATAACAATTTTAGTGTCATCGTGTAGATCTTCCAAAGATCTATCACATATAATTAAATCATACCAAAATCATACCAAAATCATAAGATTTTGGCATGATTTTCTCCTATTTTTATTTTACCTCATTTTTATCCTATTTCTAACAACAAAAATAAAAAAAAATATTTACTAATAAAATAACATATTATCTTACCTCCGACCAAAGATCAGTCTCTTCTCAAATCACTCCAATTTTATGAAATTTTCCCTTCTTTTTTAATTTTTTGGAGGTCTCAACGATTAAGTTACCCACGGTCATGGATGTTCTCTGAGAACTCTCAAAGAACACCGAAGGCCTGGTGCTTATTAAAGCACTAGGCCCTCCCCCCCATGTGAAGTGGGCCACGCCCATTTCTCTCCCCTATCCCTCCCCCCAACCACGTGAAAAGGCCCCCACCTTCCCCCTCCCCCCTTTCTCATGGGCGGTACGGTTTGGTTCACCCCGAACCGGTCCAGAACCGAGCCGTACCGTCCGATTCCGGGCGGTATGGGCCCGAACCGCACCGAACCGCCCGGTTCGGTGCGGTTCGGGGTCCTTTTCCGAAAAACAGGCCCGAACCGGACCGGTCCGGCTCGGTACGCCCCGTACCAGGCGGTTCGGCCCGGTACGGCGAACCATGCTATTACCTGACATTGGCATACGCTGCTTTTTATGGCCAGATCACTGGTTCAAACATCTAACCTTTATAGTCTCATTTAAAGCTGCAAAGTGCTGGATTTTGTTTGTCTAGTTCAATGTAACCATTTTATAGGATTATAATTTCCAGATTTTATGGCATCCAACCCTGATTCCTTACAGGTGTATCCAGAAGGAAAGGGCAAAGGCTTACAGATGGTCAAAATCCTTATATTTAATCAGTAAACATCAATTTGAGTACTTTTAAAGGAGTGTTAGTGGTTTTCTTTTTCTTTTTTTTTCTCTTTCTCTTTCTTTGTTGTTGTTGTTGTTCTGTGTTTTGTGTGTCAATTAATTGAACTTTCAGGGTCTTATGCATGAGAAAGTAATTTGCTTTAAGGAACTTCGTTCTTAGGAAATGGAATTCTTGTTTCCTTCTAGAAGAAAAATGTAGACATCTTAATTTTCTCCTGTGGATGGCTTGTCTAACAATGCAGTCTACCAATCTGGTGGAATTCATATTTCTAAAATGAATTCATGTTCAAGATTAAGATCATAATCCTTTACGTCAACTATTCCATGGCTTGATCTTCACTTAGTTTTATATGTCAAAATATTTTTTTCATAATTTTTCATCTTTGGTCTTGAGCATCCCATTTGAAGCAGTCCTTTTGGAAGAAGTTTGATGTCATGAAATTGCATGCAAATGTTTAACGCTTTTCCTCTCCTTTTTTTTTGTTGATGTGCTTTCTAGGTGAGACGGATATTTCAGCTACTGATTCGTTATTTCCAAATTTCGTCGATATGCATGATATTTTGGATATCCCATATTCTGTATTACATATGCATGGACATAAGAATTGGATTTGGATTCATACCCAAGTGTCCAACTCAGTAGGAAGGAAACATGGATCTTCGGATACATAGAATGAATATAATTTTAACTAAATTAGATGTAATTATTCCTTCAACATTGTTTGTTTAAATGTTAGAAAAAACATTAAAAAAGATATTAATTGTTAAGGTTTCAATATACATATCTGTCGTTCCCAATTAAATCAATGATGTAAGAAAATAAATTTTTGCAAAGTTATTTCAGCACCTACTTCCTTGAACAAGCTCTCAAAAGAACAAATACTGACTTTTGATTCAAAATAGATTGTCAAACTCATTGTTGGAAGAATCCAACTCTCAACCAATCTTCAGAAGCTGAAGAATTTCATGAGTATTCAAGTGTTTGACATGCATCCAATTTGGATATGTATCTAACATGGATTTTTGGAGCTGCGCATAAGTGCCTAGATAACACAGGCCATATAGAACACCATCTTAGCATTATCTAAATTCTAAAATGCCTAGATAACACAGCCCATTTTGAACACCATCTTAACATTATCTAGCAATTGAGCATAACCGTCATGCAAATTGACTTGATGTCCGATAAGGATGATTACCATGTGCCATAAAGGTTTTCCCCAAGCCACTGTTGGACAATTCCCGGCCAATCCTTTGCTGTAACTCGCTTGAGGACCTATTCTATTTCATTTAAGTATATATGATTCTCTGAGCTTGAATTGACTGATTGACACTTTGTAAGACCTATTTGGAACTAAAGGATAACTTATCTTTTGGTACATTAGCCCCAAATAAGGATAATCAAACAATAGAAGTTCTGGATGACTATAAGTGTTGGTAGAATTTAAGAGAAGAATTCTTGAGTTTGAAAATAGGATCCCGTGATCCTACTCAAACAAAATTGAGCATGAGAAGAGCAGTCTATTGAAACTTTGCTTGGTGAGTGGTTTGATACAGAAGAAAATTGATCTGGAATTCTAGAAGTCAAATTGGAAGATGGAATTAGTGTAAAAGATATCAAATCAAGGGAGTCAGTGCAACTATGTTGCATAGCAGTATAGATACCTTCTTGTTTCAATGGTTGATCTACCCACACAATCCACAGAATAAGGCTTGTTGTGGTTATAGTGCATCGTGATGCACATATTATAATGCTCAAGAGGGTACTTACAGGTTCTGTGCATTTGAGCTGTATCATTGGCTGGAGATGCATTTCAACGTTTGTGTTTTCTTGTTCAGATGAGGGATGCTGAAACCAGCTTTCATGAATGCAAAACTTCTAGGAACCTCGGTGAACACACTATTGCTAAAAATAATCTTCTACTTCTCTTGGTTTGCAATGAAATTGTATCATTGATATTGGCTTGGTCGTCTGAGCAGATCTATCACCACTCTTTGTGGATCATTTCTGCATAATTTATGGCATGACTCATGTGGGTTATATGTGGCTTCTGCTTGCATTGGCACAACTTGACCTTCTGTATTTGGCGAAACTGTAGGTGAATTCTATTTTTCATTACCTAGTGATTTTACAAAAGCTAAGAATTTACAAGAAAATTGTTTGCTGGCCATATCACCAACAGCGATACATGACTAAAACCGGGAAATCCTGCAAAGGATTTTAGAAACAAATGCATTCCAAATTGTTTGTATTCTTATGTATTAGAATATGAAAATATTGATTTGAATCATTGTTAGAGTGGATAGCCCAGGAACAAACCCACCATTCAGCATCTTCAAATACACCATAGCGTTTAAAGGTCCATATTGAACATAGCATATCTGAATAACAAGTTTTGCTTAAAAAATTAGCATGGTTTATAAAATTGGAGAGATCATACCCTGAAATTTTCCAATCAATAGCATGAAACAAAAAAGAGAGAGCTATCTAGTGTTACAAAACTGAATCTCAAACTGCATCAGTGGAGCTCTTTTAACTTATAAATTATGTTTTCAGGTTTCAAACCAGTTAAACAGATTATATACGAAGTTCCTCAAAAGAAACCCGGGCTACGATGGGAAGGTTTGTAGTGAAATGTATAAAATGATCGATATGCATCTTCTTTCTTGTCATTGCAACCTTGTCGGTTGGGTTTTACAGATGCTTGTTACGGTTTTCAGGTTTCCATATATGGTCACTCGTTAGGAAGTGTACTGTCTTATGATATCCTTTGTCATCAAGAATGCTTGTCTTCACCTTTTCCTATGGAGTCTGTTTACATGGAACGGATACCAGAACAAGAGTCCGAAGCTGATGCCTCCTGCCAAGCTTTTGCCATGACTTCTCAAAATAACAACAATAACATAAATGGTGCAGATTTGGAGCAGCTGGCATGTACAGCTGTGGAAAGCAGTTCTATGTTACATTCATATATCATGGTTAATGAACCTAATTCTCAAGACTTTTCAGCAGACTTGTTAGAGGATTCCTCGAATGGTAGTGGCTTTCTCTATCCTAAAGAGCAGTCTGATGATTCCACTGGACTAAATATAACTGAAAAGCTAGATAATGATATGTTGGTCTCTGAGGAAGCTGGAAAAGAGTTCTGTCAGCGTTCTGGAGCAACATTAAATGCAGAAGAAAGAGATTCTAATGCAAGTCCAACCACAGGCAGTGGAGATTATGAAGGTGATGCAGTTGGATTTGCTGGAATGATGTCTAAAGATATAATTGATAAGGACAAATTAATCTCCTTGTTGGAGGAAGAGGTATGGATTAATTGCTGATCTTTCAATAAACTAAAAACCTTTTGGCGATAAAATATTGGAGATTATTGATTTTGATGATCTTATTACATGATTTGAAGGGGTGAATTTTTATTTTGTTCTATTATAAGTTTTTTATTTCTTTTCTTAAATGTTGTACATGGAAGTATGACCAAGCATTCATATTGTAAATGTGCTTGTAATACAGGTGAAGGCTCTTAAAGCAAGGATTGCAGAACTTGAACATGATCGTTCCCCGACAACTTACACTAATCGTGAGGAAATTGACAGCTGTGAATTTGATCAAGGCAATGAATAATTTTTTGACTGCCACCATAACTCCACAGAATTTTGCTTGTATGTAATACCCTGTAGTCATATAACATGATTTTCTTGGGCTTGTCTTTGTGCTACAGCAGGAAAAGAGGTTAAATCGACAACTAAAAAATCCTCTCATAACAATCTCTCTACGGAGAAAGATGACAAAAGGAACTATACGCCTTATGTTAAATACACTAAGCTAGATTTCAAGGTAACATGGTCTAATTTTTTTTCCTCATTTATGTGATTTGTTATTATATTCCACCTCTTCTCCTCTGATTTTGGTAACATCTTCCACTGCAGTTGACCTTCATATGTTAGTCTTTCCTGCATCATATGTTTGTACATGAAGTATGTTGATATTGTTTTCATTTCTTTCTACACTGATGTGTTAATTGGCACCACCCCATCAGGTTGATACATTCTTTGCTGTCGGATCACCTCTTGGAGTTTTTCTTGCCCTTCGGAATATCCGCATAGGAATAGGTAAACAAATTTAAGGGCATTTTCTACTTTTTTTTACTTATCTTGATTTATGGTGCTATTTTCTGTTTAATTACCCCAATTGATCCATGCTCAAGAGCTGGTTTCTGTAACACTAAGCTTATTTTCTGTTCCTTCAAGGTCTTGAAACTACACATCTTATGGTGAGCACCCTATTCCTATTTGGAAAAATATATGTAGTTAGTAAAAAAAAAAATGTAATAGCTAATTCCTATAAGTACTATTTAGTCTCTGCTTCTGTTAGAAGTAGTACATGACACTTATTTTGTATCCTTCAGCTGAGCCGACCTTAAATTTTTTGGTTGGGTTCCTGAATCAGGTTAGGTTGGATCTGAGAAAACTCTCAACTGAATGAATTACTAAAGGATGGTTTTGGATATCAGCAAATGACCTAAGAAACTAAAGGATATGGCTTCAGAATTTTCAGGAACCAAACCTGATGACCCAGAATAGTACGTTTATATGTTATATGGTATCATTGTTAACCATTGAGGCTTCTTCTAATTTTTTGGTTTATGAGTTTCTCTGTTGTTAGATTTATTTGATCTAGTGGCAAAGATTTATTTATATGCCTTACTGTGTCATGTTGGGTAAAGAAAACACATGAACTGTAAAGAATTTTAGGAGTGGCAATCGGGTCGGGTCGGATCATAAACGGGTCGGGTCAGAAAATCGTCAACCCAAACCCGACCTGTTTATTAAATGGGTCAAAAATTCAAATCTGAACCCAACCTGTTTATTAAACAGGTAATCTGATCCGATCCGTTTAACCCGTTTATTAAATAAGTCAAATTAGGTTAAACGGATTAAACGGGTTAAACGGGCCAAGTTAAATGGGTCAGAAACAGGTTAAACGGATCTTAAATGGATTAAACAAGTTAAACAGGTCAGATTACATGAGTCAGAAATAGATTAAACAGGTTAAATGGGTTATCTGACTCAATCCGATCTGAATATTAAATGGGTTAAACGGATTAGATATCTAAAATCCATATCCGACTCAATTATTAAACGGATTAAACGGGTCGACCCTTTTATGACCCAAATCCGTTTAGCCTAAACCCAAACCTGCTTATGGCGAGTCGAATACGGGTTGGATTGGCGGGTCGGGTCATATTTTGCCAGCCCTAGTAAAGATACAGTGAAATAAACACTAGAGTCATAGAAATCAAAACTATCATGTTATGTAACTGAAGTACCATTAGCTTCAGCAACTCAAAATGAGAAATTAAGTTTCAAAAATAGTTTTTTTTTCAAGGATCTCTTTGTGGTGTGTCATTGAACTGCAGTTACAAGGACAGAAACCTGATTATATGATCAAATTTGATATTTATTATCTTAAAATATTGTAGTTCCTCAACTTTATTTCTTGTGAGAAATGGATAAGGCATATTGATGCATAAAGTATCAAAGTAATGTGTATTGCAAGTATCAATTGCTGGATTCACATGACAGCTTGTCATGGCTAGATGTAACTTGTTTGCTTAATATGCACCTATAGTGTTATGTTAAATGCTGCTTGTTGAAGTATCATGTTATATGATCAGCAATTTTTTTGTGTCTCTTCACTCCTGAATGGCAGCTTTCTTACAACTGTTATCTTTGATTTAAAGGCAGGGGGCAAGATTATTGGCAAGATGAAAAAATATCTGAAGAGATGCCATCTTGCAGGCAGATGTTTAACATTTTCCATCCCTTTGATCCTGTGGCTTACAGGTTTGTTCTATATCTTCTAGCTGTTATTGAAATTAAAATGCTTGTCTCATTTGTTGCTTTTGATGACTTCAAACTTGCTATAATACCACATTTGGTTAAAAAGTTGTCTCATTCTATAATGTTTAAGCACAAACACATTATGCATGCTAGATCGTTTGTCATGTCATTTGCTTGTGAATGTGAAGTTCTATTTGGAAGTGAGGGAACATATTATATGAATCTAGGCTGGGCTTTCATACAGACTAGAACCACTTATCTGCAAAGAATACATCAGCAAGCGCCCTGTTATTATACCCTATCACAGGGGTGGGAAGAGGTTGCATATTGGATTTCAGGTGAGATCATCATTCTATCAAGAAACTGCTGAAAAAGACCAGATAATTTTCTTTTTAGATATCCTGTCATTTCCTTTATAGCCATCTAACTTATAAATCACTTAATGTTTAATGCAGGAATTCACTGAAGATATAGCTGCACGTTGTGAAGCTATAGGGAGTCACTTAAACTCTTTGAGGGTAGGTTTTATCTGTTAGTCTGAAAAAACTTTCATTATTTCCTTCTACATTAGATATCTTAAAGTATGTTCTGTTCATTCAGATCATTGAGCTAAGTTCTTTTATGGAAATCTTGTTATCAAGCCATAGCATATTATGATCATGCTGTTAATCACTGGAAAGTGATACAAATTCCTATAGTTGATAGTTCCAAGATGTGAGCTAAGTGCCAGGAGTAAATAGGAAGTAGGAATTCTATGTTTGATGGAAAACATATGGATAAAAAAAATTGTCTCAGCTTCAAAATTTTGTTGGGTTCATGTGCTAATTCATTTTGAATCCAGCACCAAAATGCATATGTAGAGCATTATGAATGTTGAAATATCACTTGTAGATCAACTTTTGTAGATTTCTAATCTATATGAAATCTCTATCTTAAGCTATGTTGCTGTTTCAATAGGTTAAAGTGGTTAATGTTTTTCACTCAGGAGACAAGGATAACATGGACGGTTAGTTCCAAAATCATCTATGTTCTCTTATCTTTCCATTAAGGGTATTATTAGTGTTTTAATAATAAGCATTTTTGTGGTGATTAACTATACATTACAGAAGCGAAGGAGGATGCCAAAGAAAAAGAAAGATCATATGGCTCCATTATGATTGAAAGATTGACAGGCAGTGAAGGTGGTCGAATTGACCATGTTCTCCAGGTATGAATTAGTTTCTATCTACACTACCATATATTTTTCTGTTCTCTATACTTGACCTTCTGCATTAGGATATTTTGATCAGGTAATAGCATAGTTGTGCAAATAATTGAATTATATATATCTGTGAAGACTGAATACCTTTGATTGGCGGATGTACCAAATGGATTATAGTTCCTATTGCCCTTCCTTGTAGCCTTCATGGATCCTGGTGGAAACTAGATAAGGCAACATCTTGTTAAATCAACATTTGATGTTTTATTTTTGTTACTTCAGTTCTTATAATTAAAAATACTAATATGTTACTTGATCCTTGTAAATTGGTTCAAGATGCCTTAGGTGGGACTCACCAAGTTGTTAGAATTGCCATCCTATTTGTGTTTTAAATCATGATGATATGACAACTGACCAAGGTGGCGTATCTGTGGTTGGTAAAAGATTTCATCATGCTGATTCTTGTAGACAAAAACAGTTAAGATTTAGGAGAAATAATATGTACCTTATCTTCCCTTGATTTATGCAATATTTAGGAAGGAAAAAATGGAAGTTGGAATTTGCTGGTGACTTTTCGATAGGCATGGCACTAAAAAAGCCGGTGTGCTTGGTACTGTTTATGATTTCTCTGTGTATGCCTTCCCTCTTTCTATATCAAGGAATCTGTCCCAACCAAGATATGCAATCTCAATGTTGGAGACTATACCGGTTAGCTACCAATATGGTATGGTACCAAGGGAAATTGTACTGGCCGTAGATGTGTACCGGTTCACTATTCTGGCCTTTTTTTGGATTTTTCTAGTTATGAAGATTATTTTAAGGGTTTGTGGATCTTTAAATTATGGTTTATGGATATTTTAATATTATTTTATATTTTTATTTCATGTTTGTCCTGAGAGGCTGCATGATTGCTTAATGCATGACATTGTAATAATTAAACATAAACAATGCATTTTTTTTAAGGTTGAAAATGTATGTATCAAGTTGATTTGCATTGCAAAATACATACTGACATCTAGTTCCTCATGGAGTGTCTCTACTGTTGTAGATATTGGAATCTTGTTCATAGTCGAGGCCTTAGACATAACTCCAACCTAAATTTTGTGCCCACTCCTGCATCTGATAATCTAAGTGTTCAGGATAGTCATCGTGATACTGATCTTTTATAATACTATGCGGGACATGTCACACTTCCATCTGAGGGAAGATCATGACTGTGAAATTTGACCCTTAATCTAGTTGAGTCTGTGGAGGTTATTAGTTGGTCGAATATGCTTCAGACAAAGAATATGCATGCGGGTTGTACCATAATTTTGTGGAATTGGATCTGGGTTATATGAAGATCCAGATATGTCTAGAGATGCATGCTATATCATCAGCCGTAGCACTGTGTTGTCATGAATCATCTCAAGGGCATGTCTCCTATATGCTATCCTATCCTTGTAGGCCTTACAATGTGCATCGTGTCTGTATTTTACATGGTATGACTGAGATGCGATTCACCAATTAATTGACTCTGACTAGGTGGCTGAGTCATATACACCCCTTCTTGTGTACTGCTACCTTTCTGGCCACCAAATGTATTATCATTCGAACTATCATTAGCCTCATCGCTTGTATGGTGAGATGTTCTAGATAGCCAGTCATCAGAGAGCTCAATGGTGTCAGGATCTGAACGAATGAACTCCATATCAACTCTCTTTAATGAATTTGTAGCTTTCTTTTCTTTTCCTTTCTTGCTGTTTTGAGAAACTGCTTTCTTTCCTTGGTTGTCCTTGCCTATGTTGTTAGGTGGCTTGACTAGGTCCTACCACTCCGACTGGCCCTACATTTCTGACTGGATGATAGTGCCATGGTGACTCCTCCTATCTGGTAGATATCTCAAGGCCTTGTGAGTTGTGAGCTTGATCAATTCCCCCAGCCTCCATGGTTGTTCCTGTTATTGGTTATTGGCTGGTTGTGAGCATGGCAGGTGTCACTCAACCCATTGCTTTGTATTCATCCTAGCTTTTTTTGCTATACACTAGTTGGTCGAGGCGATCCTGACTCATCAAGCTCTGGCTACTGCTTTTGGCCTTTAAACTAATAAATCATCGAATTCATTATTATATGCAAAGTCATTATTATATCCAGGGTTCGCCGTACCGGGCCGAACCGCCCGGTACGGGGCGTACCGAACAGGACGGCGCCCGCCGGTTCGGTTCGGGGGGTTTCTTTTCGGAAAACCCCTCCGAACCGCACCAAATCGCTCGGTTCGGTGCGGTTCCGGTCCATACCGCCCAAAACTGGGCGGTATGAAATGGTTCGGCATCGGTTCAGCGTGAATCGAACTGTGCCGACAACCCCACGTGAAAAAGTGGAGAGGGGGGGAGTGGGGTCTGGGCTATTTTTAAGTGGTAGCCCAATGCCTAGAGTTCTTTGAGAAGTCTCAGAGAACTCCTGAAGGTGCTTTGGTTTCAACAAAACCGTTGAGACCTCCAAAAAATTAGAAAAAAGAAAAAAACTCCGTCAAATTGCGGGAGTGATTCGAAGAGAGGCTGATCTTTGGCCGAAGGTAAGATAATGTATTATTCTCTTAGTAAATATTTTTTTTTTTTATTTTTGTTGTTAAAAATAGGATAAGAATGAGGAAGTATGAAAATAAGAGGAAATCATATCAAAATTTTATGATTTTGGTATGATTTAATTATATGTGATAGATCTTCGGAAGATCTACATGATGATACCAAAATTATTAATTTTTGTTAATTATATATTTTTTAAATATTTTTATATATTTATTCATTTAAAAATTAATAAAAAAAATAAATTTAAAGCAAAAAAATCAGAGTTTTGGAATCATGTTTAGAATAATTCAAGCTACTTAAATCTAACCTCAAATTATTTTTGAAATATTTGAAATTAAAAAATATTTTAAAAATTATTTAAATAATAAAAAAATATTATAAAATAAAAAATATATAAAAATAGTGTTATATTTTAGTTAATTTAAAAATATTATTTGAAGCATATAACATATTTATTTTGAATTTATAAGTTCTAAAATTATTATTGAAATTATTTTAAATTTATATATAATTTTTTTAATTATCATTAAACTATCATGTTTTGTTATACTTGCAGATATTCATTAAACATTTAGATACATTTTAATGCATATTTTATATATTTTTTCTTTAATTTTAAGATAGCATAGTTGTAATATAATGTAAATAAATATATATTTGAAATTTCGGATCAAGAGTCTTTGTACCGCTATCTAACTCAAAATTGAATCCAAATATGTCAATAATATGCAATATAATGCAATTTTGGGATTGTATTTATGAATTATTAACTTGAATACCAAAAAAAAATGAAAAAGACATTTTTTACCGATACCGAACCGGTACGCCGAAGCATATCGTGTGTCGGTACGGTATGCTACCGGTACCGTACCATACCGGTCCGGCACCGGTACGCTGTCCAGTACTGGTACAGGGAACCTTGATTATATCGCTAGACTTCTTTTCGTTCTTGCCATTTAGGCCCCAACCTATACGTAATGCGGCTGCCACTTTCAAACAACCTTTCTCATTGACTGGCTTCATCTATAGGTTAGATCTGTGCAGAACTGGAAGCAGAATGCCCTTGTATTATGTGGATCTAACTGTGCCGTATGCTTGGCAGCCTTCTTCTGCACTGTTCATTCAGATTGCCTCATATGGCAGCTTGCATCTAGCCATCTTCCATGCCATCAGGATTTGATGCCTCAATCCTGCTGGTCTTTGAAGTGATATAGTGGTTTGGTTGCCTGACGAGGATCAATCTTTTGCTTGTTTTTCTGCACTTTCTTTTTTCTCTCCTTAGTATCATGAAAGTGATTGTGGATGTTTCTTATGTGCATCAATATCGGGATGATGGCTAGATAGATGCTGCTTCAATCTCATCACCCCATCTCTCTCCACTTTGAATTGTACGGCTTCCACCTCCAATGATGGTGATCCAAAATAATTACACCGTGATCCAAACCTATGTCAATACCCTGATCTTTCTCTCTTTATGAATCTATTTCTATAAGTTTAATTAATATACATCATAAACCTTCTCATTCATCACCGTAGATTATATAAAGTGGATCTACACTTTCAAAACATAAACAAAATTTTTATATTTTTAGATAAATTAGTGACTTTTATAATTAAATTTCACTCAGTATATGGTAATTTATAGCTTTATACAAAAATTGTGCATGTCGTCCTAAGAAATATGCCTCAATGGCCAATACGTATTACCATATTTTTCATGATTTTCAGTTGAATTAATAATTATTTAAGGGATTAAATACTAAAAAAATTAGATAATTTACATTTTAGTGCGAAAAATGGTTGAATTACTTCAAACGATACAGCTACATTATCTATACAAAATTCTAATTTTTCATATTTTATATTTTTTGAAATACTAATTAATTTCAAACAATAATTATTTTAAAATTATAAAATATCTAAAAAATTGCTATTCATTCATATTAATGTAGAACCCGATGAGGAGTACTACATATATTTTTCAGCCTATGGATATGCCCAATCACCACTTATTTTTGTAATTCATTTGAATTTAGATTCATCTAGCTGTAATCATGCCCAAATTTAAATAAATTAGTGTTGAAATAAGGTAACAAGTAGCATGCATACCCCTTAGGTTCATGTAGCTGTAATCATGCCCAGATTTAAATAGATTATTGTCAAATAAGGCAGCAAGTACCATGCATATCCCTAAAAATGGTACCATCTTTTCACAATTTCTGAATATTATTTTATTTATTATTATATTTTTAGATCAAAAATATATTTCTAATCTAAAAATTATAAAATCAATGAAAAATTACAAAATTTTGGCATTTCCCTTGATTTTACCAATTTTTGGCCTATTTTTGGCACAAAAATTGTTTTTTTTTTTTTTAAAAGAATGAATAGGAGGGAGGAGAGTATACCTGATTTGAGTTGGATTTAGGCTCACAATCAGCGAATCTCCCTCTTACCTGAATTTTTTTGTCACAAAACCTCTTTTTGAAGAAAAAAGAGGTCATGTCATAGCCTTCTCTCTTATCGAGGTGGCTCGAACTGCCCCAACCGGTTTGTCCCACTTACTGCTTCGCATAGGAATCCTGACATGTTCTACACCAGTTCGAGTCAATACACTCTGAATTAGGTGGTTTGGGCCTGTATGCCTAAATCAGGTGGGTCGAGATGGTTTGGCATACCATGGTTCCATCACTATTTAATGTCATGAATACAAGACGGTAACTTAAGATTGCACAATGTGGATTTTGAGTATATATGGCCTCCTGTGCTTTTACATTTTTCCTCAAATGCATTGGTATAAACCAAGTAGAACGCTTGGAACTTGGTTTTTCTAGAGGTTGTAAATCCTGATTAATGGTATGAATTCTCAATTTTCGTGCACTGAATGTATTTTAATTGATGGAATGGGTTCAAATCCTACCTACATGATCGCATCTCAATGCAAGATTAGAGTATTTATTGGCTAAACTTAAAAGAAAAGGATAAACATTATGCAACTTACAGCTTTTGCTTTAAACCAAAATCATTATACATTTGATCATTATGTTGTGGCGAAATTGGAAAAGCTGAATCATTTTCTTGTCATGATTATGCCTTTGTCCAAATCATGGACAAGTGATGTTTATTTGTCTTGTACTATTCTTACATATATGTCCTCTTATTGTATGATGTCAGTCACCTAGGCAAAATATTTGTTAAATGGAAGTTTCTTTACCCTATCTTTTTGCTGGCTCTGTAAGTGTTCTTGCTATTTGTTTATGATTGTTTTTATTAACCATGCAGGACAAAACATTTCGGCATCCCTACATATCAGCTTTGGGATCACATACGTAAGAATCAACTGAACAAATTATTGCTTATTTTTATGCTTTTATATCTAAAGATTTGACAGTTTCTTTTTCATTTGATGACTCTGATTGGATGTGTATCCAACAGTAATTATTGGCGGGATTATGACACTGCACTCTTCATTCTCAAACATCTCTATCGTGATATACCTGAAGAGCCCCCAACAACTGAACAATCAAGTAGTGGATCGGGTTCCAGAACTCAAAGAAGGGCCATTAAACTATTTTATGACAGGGAAGCTATTGATGAAGATACTCCATTGACATTCTCTGATGATTTACGGATTAGGGAATTTTCTAGGAAAGCAAAAAAGATCATGAATGCCACATGATGACTTTGAAGGCTTTTGTTGCCACAACATAGGGTGAGTAATCTTTTGCTTTGAACTTTTTTATATTCATTGTTGTTTATAAGGTTGCCTCTGTACTGTTCTGTTGTGTTGTCTTTAGTTTGTAAGGTTGCCTTTTGTACTGTTAGCATTTTAATCCATATGGAATACATCAGGATGTTTATACTTGCTAGTCCACTTAGAAGTGTAAGAATGACAAGGATATAGTGTTAATGCATATTCCACTGTAATGTATCTGCATAGGTTGTTATGGGGTTTGGCCAATCATCTTGGCTTTTGGTTTATGGTACTGGTGTTTGGTTAGGGTTGGCATGGAAATAGATATAGAATTGTTTGGCTTAATGCTGAAACTTCTTTGAGTTCCCGGTTGTTTGACCCTGAAATGGTTTGGCATTCCGAAAATAAAATATGTTGCTGACATCTGTTAGAAGTGTAGGTACTAAATGCACCTTTTCGGAGTGTCAATTTAACCAACTTCTTAGTGAAGGTGATGAGATTTCAAAATTCAAATATTTTAGGTGACAATCAAATATTAAGTTCAAGTTTCTAGTTGCATCTAGTTGAATACTATGCATTTTCCCAATCTTTGGTCCATGACTAAAGTCCACTTTTCAAGCAAGTGTTATCGCTAGTCAACTTGGTCGGTAAATAGCATTCAGTATATGTGCATATTTTATATTATAAAGAAGAAGTGTATTTTTGGGTTGAAGTTTCACATATTTCAGGAACCCTGAATACTTGGCAGCCAAGCCAACTCTTATTGCAGTAAAGTAGGCATGCAATGCCCTTTGGGAATATTTTCTGTGCTTTTTTTCCCCCTATCCTGAAAAAGAAAGTAAATTGTTAGGTACATGCATTAGTGAACCATGGCTTGATCTGACTGGCTTCATTGCAGAACAGGGGTGCTAGACTGCCAGAAAGAAGCTTACAAACATAGTTGCATCTCTTTCTTTTTGGTTATGGAGTTTCTTTTATACATTTTATGTGTGCATTTTGGTTTCTAATATGAATCTCTAAAGAGTATTTTGAATGACAAAGTGCACTTAGAGATTCCAAATTATATTGATACATTGTATGAACACTTTTATGCATACATAATAATGAAGATTGATGATTTGAATGTTTATCTGAGTGTAGCATAACAATAGATTTTTATGGAAAAAAAGAGGTATTTGTTTAATGTTATGAAGCGAGAATAAATGGAGTTCTGCCTTGATTCATGCTTGGTGATGCAGGCAAATGCTGGTACTTATTCCATGCTTTTTGCAAGAGAACTGATGACTATTTCTTAATTCTGTGGACAGGATCACATTACATGGAATCATACCCGGTCCCTGGGGAGCTTGTTTGTGTTGGAGCCGATTGCTAATACCTGTGTACATTTAGTTTGTTTTTTTGGATGAAGGTGTACATTTAGTTTGTATATAGACCTGTACTTTAACATGTAAATCAAATATAAAAATAGGATGGCATTCTACATTTTGTTCGGACCTCATTGTATATATTGGGAGGTCGTTTTTCTCACCTTCACCTGTAAGGGAAAGAGAGCCATCAATGCACTTTCTTCTCTGTTGAATTCAATCCAAAAGCTAAAGCTATTAGGAGGACTAATAAAGGCTACTAAATCCAAGTAGCATCCTTTTTATTAGTCAATGTGTGATTATGACAATCTCCCCTATCCAATCTCGTGACCTCTTTATCACAGTTGGCTTCTGCTTGAGAGAGGGGCCTTCCATTGCTTCAGTACTTGCTCCTATTGGGTACTCAATCCTAGAATCCTCAGTGAGAGATAAGCAGGACATTAATAAAAGTTAATATGCATGATGGGTACCATTTGTCATTAACTCTAAAAGCTTAAGCTTTTGGGAGGAGGATTGGTTTAAATTAATAAACATTTGTGGCGCCTTTTTATTAGTCAATGTAGGACTGAAAAATGAGCAACGAACCTTTCTTTTTGTGCATGCATCGGTAAACCGTAACACATACAAATATGCAGTTGTATGCATTCCATCATCCATGATATTCATGTATAAAATGTCTCATACATTTTTCATATTTCATACCTTTATTCTACTTGTTAGAAATAGATAAAATTCAGCATATAAGCAAAGGAAACCTGTAAAATTTGCTCAAGTAGGCGAATCAAGTTTTAATTTAATACATTTTGGGGATAGAACTACAAATTTTTACTGTCATGGTATAAAAATTCACATTTTCTGTGGCCTATATCGGTAAAACCCTTTCTGCTAGTTTCCTATCATCCTCTTACCCCCATGCTGAAGACGTTTGCTTACCTTCGTTTGACTATTGTGATTTGAGGTTCTGAAATTTTTGGCTGTTAAGCTTCCTACGAGTTTGAAGCTCAACAACAGTGAGAGAATGGATCGCATCCACTTTTTTTGGACTCATGTAGTTTGTGGAAAGAAATTTTCTTCTTTCGAATGTTATTTCTGAAAAATGCTAAGAACATGATGTCTAAAAAGTAGTTTTGACATATTTGATGGTGAGAAAGTAGTTCATTCCAAAACGGTTATATTTGATGGAACATCTATTTTTTTAAAAAAATTATATAATATATCTATTATATTTTAATACAAAAAAAAATCTTATCCTATTCTATCTTTATCATTGTTTATAAAAAAATATTATAATGGTTAAAGATATTTTTGATTGTAGATCACAGTGAAGGGAAGTTTGAGGTATTATAATAGAGAAAATGTTTATTTCAGTAGTAGATATTTTGATGGCTTAAAAAAATATTTTCACAGAAAAATGAACCCTCCAATTTCTATTTCATGAGAATTTTAAAAATCCATGTCTTATATAGTTTTTTTTCCCATAAAACGAAAACGATATTTCCATGTGAACATCTTTTTCCAGTCCCTTTCTTTTAAAAATTGCAACTACATAAAAGGGATTCTTTCCACTTTTCATTGACTGTAGTTCCCCCATCGACCTCCCGCGGACCAAATTATGCTTATTTGTCAACCCTTCCTGCACTTTTCCTCTCAGTGAGGTGATCGTCAATTCCGTGCATCTCACATCCTGACCTCTATCATAATTTTCATTCTCTTGATGAAATTCTATAGGCCCTACCCTCCTCATTCTATAAAAAATAAAATAAAATAAAGCTAAATACAAAAAGAAAAACCTGATGGAATTCTGAGTCTTCATCATCCACCGTTACCGGAAGACTTTCACCAAAATGTATGCGAATTTCTCATTTGCCCATAGCCTCGGCCTAGACATCTCTTGATTTGATATATATATATTATCTGCACTTGGGAGCACCTAACTTGATTTGTTTCAAATACATTCCCTTTTGCTATACGATAAATAGGTCCATCCTCGGCAAGAATCAGACAGATCCAACATAGCCGCAGGCACTAGGTAGCCAAACCGCTATTGATTAGTCGTAGAAGGATTGCAAACCAAGCCAGATTAGACAGTCTTCCAACCCTCCACATTAGATGAGTCACTAATATAATCTAATATGATCTAATGGTGCTACAACACAATCAAAAATGGATATTCAAAGCATTATAAAGCTCTATAAGCTATATTTCATTCGAGCAAATATAGGCTGGTGGCACTTCTTTGACCAAGAATTCTGGCCCCCCTTATTTGACATGGTGTCATGGTTTAGGAGGCAGGCAAGTGTCAGCTAAAACGCTTAGCCTAGCATCCCAGAGGTAGGAGGGAAACCCCTCCCTTGTGAATAGCCTATACGTAAACGAATCCCACCACCACCACTCGGGTGCTGCTCTGTGTGTCTACGTAGATGTCGACATGTGTCCAGTTTCATGTGGATCTCCTATTGATACGACGACTGCGGTGCATAAATTTCTCTCAGCAAGTCTGGCGCGCTTGGCAAGTTCAGAGGCAGCTGCTAGATTCGCTGGTGCTCCAGCATGGTCAATAGGCAAGAGTGTTTCTGTCTTCTGATCAACTCCTCATCATCATCTTCATGGAAAACAGAGGGTATGCTTGCTTATTTTCCTGATCCTCTGAGACCAAATCCCAGCTTCTCAGTTTTCAGAAGAAAAAGGCTGCAAGTCTGATCCACTTTATCGTGGTCGATAAGTTTAACATGTTGGTTAACGATATTAGAAAACATGGGGCAAAAAAATTTGTTGGCTATAAAATAATCTATCAACCATGAAAGATTCAACAAAAGACAGGAATAAATCAAATAATACATAAAATAATTCCCGGTAGAGAAATAAAAGCAAGACGCGATTGACTCGTTGAGGGAGGCAAGTGATAAGATGTAAGATAGCTCCTTCACATAGCAGGATTGTCACGGGACGGCTTATTGCTCTAGAACATTCGAGACCCTACTTCCACACATCCAAGACACCCATCAACCCAGCCTCCATGTAGATAAGAATGGATAAATAGTTGTGTTGGGATATACCGACCGACGACTCCGACGGACGATCCCGACCGACGACCGACGGACGACTCCGACGGATCGATCTCGACGGACGACCTCGACGGACGACCCCGACCGACGACCGACGGACGACTCCAACGGACGACCCCGACCGACCCCGACGGACGACTCCGACGGACGACCCCGACGGACGGCTGCCGACAATATCCGACCGAAGGTGTGTCGGCCGAACCGACCCATGCTGTTCCCGACCTACCGAATGGCCGAACCCATATTACCGACTCACTGTCGGGGGTGGCAGCCGACGTCCGACTTAAGCAAGACACCAGACCAGCCGACGGTGCCGCCGGATCATCACCCGACGTCCCGGCAGCCGAATACCGATGTATGATTGGCCAGCCCTCCCAAATGCCGTACGACCGCTATGGGCTGCTGTCCTGTTAAGGACGTGCTGTGTGACCACCCTGAAACATTGTCCTGCCAAGGACATGGGTTGATTCTGACAACCCGCGGCGATTTGACAGCCCACGGCGACTTTGACAGCCTCCGACGATTTGACAACTCCTCCCATTGTCTGTACCATTAATGACGGTGCCATGCCGCGCTCTACTATAAAACAGGGAAGGCAACAGTGCTGGAGGAGGTCCCTTCGAAAACTCTCAAGCTCTCCCTCTCTCTCTCTCGTTGAGCTCCTTGTTTTCTTTTCACTGTTGCCTAGTCTCCTCTCTGACTTGACCGTCGGAGGGTCCCCGTCGGAGCCACCTTCGGTCAGTGCGGACTTTCTTTTGCAGGCGCTCGTTCCCGACGACCAGACGACGAGGGGATTGGCCCCAACAGATTTGGCGCGCCAGGTAGGGGGGATCGATAGCACCAGGGATTGTAACCCCCGCGGAACTCAAAGCATCTCCTAAGATGACAAGAACGAGAGCTCAGCGGTCGAGGGTCACTGGATCGGCGAGGTGCTCTTCCCGTCGGAAAGAGGCCTCTCCTCCACCCTCCATGGCGGAACCTAGCTCTCCGCATCCCGCGGTGACCACGGAGGCACAGATCGCGGCGATCGTGCGGCAGATGACCGTGCTGACAGACGCGGTCAAGAGCCTTCAGCAACAACCGATCCGGTTGCCGCCCTCGTCGGTGGAGCAACCAGTGGCACATCCGGTGCCCTCCCGGAGCAGCCGTCGAAACCCGCGTCGGTCTCCATTGCCTCCTCGGGAGCACCTGCCACAGCGCTCCCACCGAGAGGAGGAGGGGCGGCTGCGGCATGACACCCATCGGTCCCGACGGTCATCTCCCTCCCAGCTGGAACGAGCGAGGAAGGAGAAGCGGCCGCGAACACCATCCGCCTTTCTCTCGGACTCATCGGGAGACTCCACTCTGGGGTCTCTCAGCACCGACGAATCGACGACTACGAACGTAGGTTCGAAGAAATCGACCGTCGGCTTGCCCAGTTGCAGGTGAACGGACAGAAGTCCTCAAACGACGTTGACTTCCAGACCGCCCAACCTCTCTCCCGACTCATCCTCGACGAACCGATCCCCAATCGGTTCAAGATGCCACACGTGGAGCCTTACGACGGCTCCACCGACCCAGTCGACCACTTGGAGAGCTACAAGGCTCTCATGACGATTCAGGGGACAACCGACGCTCTTCTTTGCATCGACTTCCCCATCACACTCTGCAAAGCTGCCAGGGTCTGGTACTCCGGCCTCCGCTCGGGAAGTATCCACTACTTCGGACAGCTCGAACATTCCTTCGTGGTCCATTTCAGCACCAGTCGGAAGCCGTCACGAACCTCGGATAGTCTTTTCTCCCTCAAGCAGAGAGAAAATGAGACTCTACGACACTTTGTGATGCGATTCGACGCGGCCACGCTTGAGGTTCGGGACTTCAACGAAGACATGGCTATCTCGGCCATGAAGAGGGGGCTAAGGGGGTCCCGTTTCACATACTCCTTGGACAAGATCCTCCCCCGGACATACGCCGAATTGCTGGAGCGCACGTACAAGTACATGTGCACGGACGAAGGAGCTTCCGACCGGCGCCTGACTTAAGGCACGGGCCGAAAGGAAAAATGGAAGAAAGGTCGGGCCCATGCTGAACCCAGCAGGCCCTCCACCGATAGACGGGTCTTGCCCCGACGACGGAGTCCGAGACCGACGCATCGCAGGTATGACTCCTACACCCCTCTCCCCGCTCCTCGTGCGCAGATCTTGATAGAGATCGAAGGAGCGGAGAATCTACGACGACCTCGGCCTCTGAAGGCAAAAGGCCCCGACCAACATGGCTCGATCACCGATCGCCGAATCAATGGCTCGATCACTGAACCGACGGCCTCGGCCTCTAAAGGCAAAAGGCCCTGACCAACATGGCTCGATCATCGATCATCGAATCAGCGGCTCGATCATCGATCGCCGAACCGATGGCCTCGGCCTCTGAAGACAAAAGGCCCCGACCAACACGGCCGATCGTCGATCGCCGAATCAACGGCTCGATCATCGATCGCCGAACCGACGGCCTCGGCCTCTGAAGGCAAAAGGCCCCGACCAATATGGCTCGATCATCGATCGTCGAATCAATGGCTCGATCACCGATCGTCGAAATCGACGGCCTCGACCACTGAAGGCAAAAGACCCCGACCAATATGGCTCGATCACCAATCGTCGAATCAATGGTTCGATCACTGATCGCCGAACCGATGGCCTCGGCCTCTGAAGGCAAAAGGCCCCGACCAACATGGCTCGATCACTGATCGTCGAATCAACGGCTCGATCACCGATCGCCGAACTGACGGCCTCGGCCTCTGAAGGCAAAAGGCCCCGACCAACATGGCTCAATTGTCGATCGCCGAATCTACGACTCCATCGTCGGCCTGATCGTCGAATCGCTGAACCAATGGCTCAATCTACGTCTCGATCGTCGAGGACACATCGAATTTTACGACGGAGATCGAAGGGATGGAATATCTACGATGGCCCCTACCTCTGAAGGCAAAGGGCTTCGACTAATGCGGCTGGCTAACTTGCCGACTTAGCTTCGACTAAGAAGGGCAAAACGTCAAGACGACCGCAGTCGCATTCGCGACATACCGATCTGGTCACGACCGGTCGAAGGATATTCGGCTTGCCACCATTTATCATACATCCCGATGCATACGTCCGACCAAGGGCCGGACAATGGATATTCGACTTGCCATCGTTATCCTATCCGAATACATCGGATGCTACTCGACTATCAGATTCTGCGGAATGATCGTGTCGACGAGCAACGTTCGGAGGTTGGCTGACCTTCGACCCGATGTGCATGCTCGACCTACAGTCGGGACGACCGATATTGGATCGTTCGTTGATGTGATCGCCAGAGTCGGAGCAAGACGAGACGAAAAACCACTCCTTTCGTCCGAAGCCGTCGCCCACGTGTTCACGCGAGCCAACACGACATCGGACTCAGGAGTGGGGGGGGCAACTGTTGGGATATACCGACCGACGACCCCAACGGACGATCTCGACTGACGACCGATGGACGACCCCGACCCCGACCGACGATCGACCCCGACTGACGACCGATGGACGACTCCGATGGACCGATCCCGACGGACGACCCCGACCGACGACCGACGGACGACTCCAACGGACGACCCCGACCGACCCCGACGGATGACTCCGACGGACGACCCCGACGGACGACTCCGACGGACGACCCCGATGGACGGCTGCCGACAATATCCGATCGAAGGTGTGTCGGCCGAACCGACCCATGCTGTTCCCGACCGACCAAGCGACCGAACCCATATTACCGACTCACTGTCGGGGGTGGCAGCCGACGTCCGACTTAAGCAAGACACCAGACCAGCCGACGGTACCGCCGGATCATCACCCGATGTCCTGGTAGTCGAATACCGATGTATGATCGGCCAGCCCTCCCAAATACCGTACGACCGCTATGGGCTGCTGTCCTGTTAAGGACGTGCTGTGTGACCACCCTGAAACATTATCCTGCCAAGGACATGGGTTGATTCTGACAATCCATGGCGATTTGACAGCCCACGGTGACTCTGACAGCCTCCGGTGATTTGACAACTCCTCCCATTGTCTGCGCCATTAATGACGGTGCCATGCCGCGTTCTACTATAAAACAGAAAAGTCAACAGTACTGGAGGAGGTCCCTTCGAAAACTCTCAAGCTCTCCCTCTCTCTCTCTCGTTAAGCTCCTTGTTTTCTTTTCACTGTTGCCTAGTCTCCTCTCTGACTTGACCGTCGGAGGGTCTCCGCCGGAGCCGCCTCCGGTCAGTGCAGACTTTCTTTTGCAGGCGCTCGTTCCCGACGATCAGGCGATGAGAGTATTGGCCACAACAAGTTGGATCATTAGTAGTGACTTTGAGATCTATACAAGTGAATGAATATCTGGATATTTATGATCGCTTTGAGATATGTACAACTGGATGAATAATTTTGATCATCCATAGATTGCTTTGGGATTATGTAGAAGGATGAATAATCTGAATCATCTATGAGGTCGCTTTGATATTTGTGTAAGTAGATAAATAATCTAGATCACTTATCAATTGCTTTAAGATTTATGCAAGTAGATGGATGATCCTAATTTTGCATTGTTCATTTTGAGATTTATGCAGGTGGATGAATATATTTGGATCATCCATAGTTAGGGGTGGCAAAAATCGACCCGACTCGCCAACCCGACCTGCATTCGACCCGTCTTAAACAGATTTGGGTTTGGATTAAATGGGTTTGGATCGTAAACAGATTGACCTATTTAATCCATTTAATAATCGGATCAGGTTCAGATTTCAGACAACCAATCCATTTAACCCATTTAATAAATGGGTCGGATCGGATCGGATCAGATTATAACTCATTTAACCTGTTACACTTAGGGCTTAAGGAATAACTGAATATGGTTTTAGGATCCCAGGGATTTAGTCATTCTAAATTTCCATTCGTTCGTCGTTCGACCGATTCCGCAGCTGTTCGCCACTTTCCTTCTCTAGGGTTTCCCATCCCATCCTTCCTCTCGATCGAGGATCCCCCACCGTCTTCCCCACCGTCGGCAATAGGTGGCCGTCCACTACCAGCTCCTGTTCGTGGCCATGTTGAAGAGAACTCGGAGGAATCACGATATTTCATTGGTCTAAAGCTTAGGTATTCCTCTTCTCCTCAACCTCCTCCCTTAGACGCTGCTCCTCCCCAGTCTTCCCTCATGGGAGTGCCCGTCGGGACCTGACCTCCATCTTTAGCGTTTGAGATGCACGACATCACGACAACGACAAACTCGAAGGAATCACGAGATTTCGCTGGTCCGAAGCATAGGTATTCCCTTCTGATCTCTGGAGTTGGTGTTCGATCTAGATCCGATGAATGTTCTTAGATTAGATTTTTTTTTGATTTACGTTAGGATTTTTGGGATCTCATAGCGATCCAGTCTATTATTTGAAATTTTTTTTGTTCAGCTGGTTTAAATTAGAGCTTTTAGTCCTTTTTAGTAGTCATTTTTTTTCTTCTTGATTTGCTTCGATTTATGGGTTCAATGGCATTAACCTATTGATGTTCGATCTGGCTCTCAGATAATCATTTTTCTCCTACGATTTAGTTTTATTTATTTATTTATTTATTTTTATATAACATGTTAACTTAATATTTTGATATATGTATTTTATGTTCTATAATAGGATATTGCAAGTTTCATACTTTTATGCATGATATGAGATTAGACTTAAAAACATTGTGATTACTTACTTGGTTGGCAAGCTTTTTTTTTTTTTTTGTTGAGTAGGTTTTCTCCTCATGCTTTATATTATTTAAAGTGATCATACGTTAAATAGTGGCGGCATTTGTTCTCTTTTAAGGATAATGTATTTTCAGTTTGAAATAGTATGTTTTGTCTTGAATTAAACATGCTGGTTATTTGTGAATTATGATGTTTATCTTATTTAAAAACAGATAAAACGGACTGGGTCGGATCAGTTAAATAGGTTGTTCATATATTAAACAGGTTAAACGATAAACAGGTTAAACGGATTGGGTCGGATCGGTTAAATGATTTAACTGTTTAATAAATAGGTTAAACAGATCGGGTCGGATGATCTGTTTATTAAATAGGTCAGATTCAGATTTGAAAATCTGACCTATTTAATAAATAGATCAGATTCATATTTGATATTTTTGATCCAACCTGCATCTGATCCAACCTATTTATGATCCGATCCGATCCGATTGCCACCTTTATCCATAGTTGCTTTGAGATCTACGAAAACAGATAAATATCTAGATTATCTATGATTGCTTTGAGATTTATATAGGTGGATGAATAATCCTGAAAATCTACTAATTATTTTGAGATCTGTGCAAAAGGATGCATAATCTGAATCATCAATACTGTTGCTTTGAGATTTGTACAAGTAGATGGATAATCTTCATCTGTTAGTCTTTTCAAGATCTATATAGATAGATGGATGATCCTGATCATAATGTATTGGTTGCTTTAAGATCTATAGAGATGGATGAATAAAAAAGTTTGTAGAACTTTGAGATCTGTGTGATTGATGATCCTAAAGGTGTCTTGATACCATTATGCGATGGGATCCTTTTATGATTTAGAGGACAGTTTGATCATAATATAATTTTATACTATCATGTGATGGTCACGTGATGCTACTCCGTTAATAAGAATTAATGACAATAATAATAGTTTAAAATAATTTATGAATTTAAGGAATTTATTTGAAATTTTTTTAAGTCGACGTCTTCATAATTTAAGATTTAACAGTGTAATCTTTTAAAATTTTATAAATTATGATATTATTTACTAACATATTAGTTAAATATTATTACAATAACTCTAGTTTCCAATACGTCAAGTTATATACCGTAAAATATAAATTTAATATTATAAAATAATAATATTTAATGATATAAAATAAGAATCCTGACGTACGTCACTCTTCTGACCAAAAACTCTGGCCCCCAAGTCGACGTGGTGTCATGGCTTCGGAGGCACCCAAGTGTCAAAACACAGAGCCTCTCATAAATTTCAGGATGACGAGCTTAGTGTCATGGCCTGGCCTGGCCCATGCAACAATCAGCCAAAGCCCAAAACAAAAAAAAAAAGAAAGGAAGGAAAACAGAGGAGAAGAACTTCCGAAGGGAGTCTTCTTCCTCCGTTCACCGACTCCTAATCGGAATCGGAAACAAGTTCCCTCCGGCCCTATTTAAGGAGGAGATCCCTCCTCTCTCCTTTCCACTAAAAATTCTAAGCTCAAACGACGGCAATCGTCGGAAAAATCCGGGAAGACCGTCCCTGTGCCGTCCAATTTCTCGTCGGAAAAGCTTCGCCGGACGGAGGTAAGCCTCCTCCCCTTCCTCTCTTCTCCCTCTTCCTTCCGTGCCGATGTGCATGCTCGCCGGCGATCGGAGTCGCCGGATTTTGTTGCGGAAGTAACCTTCATTTTTTACCATTTTTCTTGGATTACCGGCGCGGTGGTCACCGCCGACCACCGGTTTGGCCCTCTTCTTATCGGCGAGTCACCCCCTCCTGCCGACGGCCGCCCCACCGGTTGTGCCGCCGACCGGCCAACCAATGAGGGGACCTCACGGTCCCCTGTTTCGCCCAAAAGGAACCCACGGGAGAAGAAAAAAGAAAAAGAAGAAGAAGAAGGAAAAGAAAAAGAAAAAGAAAAGAAGAAGGAAAAGAAAAGAAAAAAAGAAGAAAAAGAAAAGAAAAAGGAAAAGGAAAAGGAAAAGAAAAAAAAAGAAAGAAGAAAAATAAAATAATAATAATAATATAATAAATAGATTTTCTCTCCTCTCTCTTCCGTGAAGAAAAAAAAAAAAAAGAAAGAAAAGAAGAAAGAAAAAAAATAAAATAAATTAATTTATAAATAATAAAATATGAGAAAGAGAGTTTCTCTCTCTTCCCCTCTCTCTTCAGCTGAACTAGTATTTTCTCTCTCTAGAATTGGATTTTCTTCTCTACTTTCCCTCTCTAAATCCTCTCTCTAGATTATTTCTCTCTTCTAAGATTTTTAGAATTTTGAGAAGAATGATGATGAATTTAAATGATCTCGTGATGGATTTTTGATCCGTGATCGTCGGACGGTACACCGACATCCATTTGATCAGATCAAGTATTTTTAGATTTTATTTCTCATGATCTTATTGAATTGTCCACATGATAATCTTAGCATGATTTGATCTGATCGATCGAATTTGTTGAATCATATCGTCTGAGGAGTTCAAGATGAGTTTTCTCTCTCTAAAATTTTCTCTCTCTAATTTTCTCTCTCTAAAGTCATTTCTCTTCTCGATGATTTCTCTCTCTTGATCGATTTATCAATGAAAAAATTTTTCAATAGTCCTGATCTGATTCTAATGAAGAATCCTGATCCATGATTGTCAGACAACGTACTGGCACCCACCTTAATCAGACCATGAATCTTTAGATTTGATTATCCATGATTTCGATCTAGCCATGACTTGATTTGATCATGTTGATTTCACCAATTGAGATATTGGACCAATCGTAATGTTGGATTGTGTCACCTGATCAATTCGAATTGTACCTCATGAATTCTCTCTCCTCTGATTTCTCTCTCTACTTGATTTTATGAAATCGATGAAGAAACTCGTCCTATCACTTCGATCTGATTTGATCTGATAGTCAAACTTTGGATCATTTAGGTCCTAATTGGATTTTGATTAGATAAAATTAGATGATCGGACCCAATCTAAACGTTGAAATATGGTATTCGTATTCTTTCTAATTATTGAAATTGATTATGTATAGGATTGTGGATGTTTGATCATGGGATATCGCGATATGATCTACGAACAAAATTTTTGGAAGAAAATTTATAGAATTATGTGAATTATTGGAATACGTTTGAGGTAAGTAATGTTTTACTTTTTCTAGATTTATCGTAAATTATAATGTATTTTTCTGACATGATTTGTGAAATGATGCATGAATTGGATGAATGGTATTTGTTATAAAATA